>NC_134687.1:90378909-90516409 GCF_050947455.1 Rhinoderma darwinii
ACAAAATTATTTTGTTATTTATCCCGCACGGTGAACGCCGTAAAAAAATATATTAATAAACCGTACCACAATCACAATTGTTTGGTCACTTCACCTCCCAAAAAATGGAATAAAAAGAGATCAAAAAGTCGCATGTACCTAAAAATGGTACTGATCGAAACTACAGTTCGTTACGCAAAAAATAAGTCCTCGCACGGCTTTATTGATTGAAAAATAAAAACGTTCTGGCTCTTAGAATAAGGTAACACAAAAAGTGAATGATTGTTTACAAAACGTATTTTATTGTGCAAACGCCATAAGACATCAAAAAAACCTATAAACATCTGGTATCGCCGTAATCGTATCGCCCCGCAGAATAAAGTGAATGTGTCATTTATAGCGCACGGTGAACGCTGTAAAAAAAAAAGTATACAAAAACAATAGTAGAATTGCTGTTTATTAGTCACCACGCCACCTAAAAATGGAATAAAAACTGATCAAAAAGCCGCATGCACCCCAAGAAAACTACAATGGATTCCTCAAGGGGTCTAGTTTCAAAATTGGGGTAACTTTTGGGGGGTTTCCAATGTTTTGGCACCACAAGACATCTTCAAACCGGACATGGTGCCTAATAAAAAAGAGGGCTCAAAATCCGCTAGGTGCTCCTTTGCTTCGGAGGCCGGTGCTTCAGTCCATTACCGCCCGAGGGCAACATGTGGGATATTTCTCTAAACTGCAGAATCTGGGCAATACCTATTAAGTTGCGTTTCTCTGATAAATCATTTTGTGTTATTAAAAAAATGGTATAAAAAGAGTAAATTTCACCTCTACTTTGCTCTAAATTTCTGTGAAACACCTAAAGGGTTCATAAACTTTCTAAATGCTGTTGTGAATACTTTGAGGGGTCTAGTTTCTAAAATGGGGTGTTTGATAGGGGTTTCTAATATATGGGCCCCTCAAAGCAACTTCAGAAATGAACTGGAACCTAAAAAAATAAATAAATGAGGCAATACTTCGCTTCTTACATTATACTGATAATGAGCCGTGCCCACCCCGAGATTACCCCAGTTTTGACCGTTTGTATAAACGGAGACCCCTATTAGACCGTTTCAGTGCCCGGTTTTCCCAAGCATACACCCCCGAGAAGTGTTTTTCTATTGATGAGTCCCTGGTACATTTTAAAGGGAGGGTTCAATTCCGCCAGTACCTGCCAGGTAAGAGGGCAAGGTATGGCGTGAAGATGTATAAGCTGTGCGAGAGTGCATCAGGGTATACCTACAGATTTAGGATATATGAAGGAAAGGCCACCCGCAAACCAGACTGCATCCTGGACTACAATAGGTACATGGGAGGGATGGATTTGTCAAATCAAGTCCTGAAGCCCTACAGCGCCATGCGGTGTGGTATAAGAAGCTGGCCGGGCACATCATACAGATGGCTTTGTACAATGCGTACGTGCTACGTCGATGTGCAGGCCAGAGGGGAACTTTCCTGGAATTTCAAGATCTAATCTTTAGGGACCAGGAAGGGGGGGCACCCAGTACTTCTGGAAGCGAGGCCACACGCATCGTACCAGGGCAACACTTTCCAGGAGAAGTTCCCCAAACCGGTGGAAAGGGAAAGAGTCAAAAGAGGTGCAGAGTCTGCTATAAGAGGGGGATAAGGAAGAACACAATATACCAATGTGACACGTGTCCCGAAAAACCAGGGCTCTGTATAAAAGATTGTTTTAAAATGTATCATACATCCCTTGATTTTTAATTTACCCTGATGCACTCCACAGCTTACCCCCCTCATCTTTCCCTTCTGAGCCCTGCCGTATGCCCAGGCAGCTGATAACAGCCACATGTAGGGTATTGCCGTACCCAGGAGAACCCACATTACAATTTAAGGGGTGTATATCTCCGGTGGCGCATGCTGGGCACAATATATTGGACACTGAAATGGCATATATATATAAAATTGCAAATCTCACACTGCACCATCTGCTGCGCATTATCTTTTACACAATACCTGTGGGGTCAAAATGCTCACTACACCTCTAGATGAATGTCTTAAGGGGTGTAGTTTTTAAAATGGGGTCACTTCTCGGGGGTTTCAACTGTACTGGTACCTCAGGGGCTTCTGCATACATGACTTAGCACCAGAAAAGCTCCAGTAGGCCAAATGGTGGTCCTTCCCTTCTAAGCCCTGCCGTGTGCCCAGGCAGCTGATAACAACCACATGTAGGGTATTGCCGTACCCAGGAGAACCCACATTACAATTTAAGGGGTGTATATCTCCGGTGGCGCATGCTGGGCACACTATATCGGACACTGACATGCCATATATATACATAAAATTGCAAATCTCACTCTGCACCATCTGCTGCGCATTATCTTTTACACAGTACCTGTGGGGTCAAAATGCTTACTACACCTCTAGATGAATGTCTTAAGGGGTGTAGTTTTTAAAATGGGGTCACTTCTCGGGGGTTTCAACTGTACTGGTACCTCAGGGGCTTCTGCATACATGACTTAGCACCAGAAAAGCTCCAGTAGGCCAAATGGTGGTCCTTTTCTTCTGAGCCCTCCCATGGGCCCAAACGGCAGTTTATCACCACAAATGGGGTATTGCCGCACTAAGGACAAATTGGGCAACAAAATGGGGTATGTTGTTCCCTGTGAAAATAAGAAATTTTGATCAAAAATGACATCTTATTGGAAAAAATATCATTTTTTTCATTTCACAGCCCAATTCAAATAGGTGCTGTGAAAAAACTGTGCGGTCAAAATGATAACAAAAACCATAAATGAATTCCTTGAGGGGTGTAATTTCCAAAATGGGGTCACTTCTGGTGGGTTTCCATTGTTTTGATACCTCAACACCTCTTCAAACCTGGCATGCTGCCTAAAATATATTCTAATAAAAAAGAGGCCTCAAAATGCACTAGGTGCTTCTTTGCTTCTAGGGCTTGTGTTTTAGTCCACGAGCGCACTAGAGGCACATGTGGGACATTTCTAAAAACTGCAGAATCTGGACAATACATATTTAGTAGTATTTCTCTGGTAAAACCTTCTCTGTTACTAAAAAAAAATTGAATAAAATTGAAATTCAGCAGAAAAAATGCAATTTGCAAATTTCATTTCCACTTTGCTTTAATTCCTGTGAAATGCCTGAAGGGTTAAAAAACTTTCTATATGCTGTTTTGAATACTTTGAGGGGTCTAGTTTTTAAAATGGGGTGTTTTATGGGGGTTTCTAATACATAGGCCCCTCATATCCACTTCAGAACTGAACTGGCACCTTCAAAAAAAGGCTTTTGAAATTTTCTTAAGAATTTGAGAAATTGCTGTTTATGTTCTAAGCCTTGTAACGTCCAAGAAAAATAAAATAATGTTCAAAAAACGATGCCAATCTAAAGTAGACATATGGGAAATGTGAACTAGTAACTATTTTGGGTGGTATAACCGTCTGTTTTTCAAGCAGATACATTTAAATTCTGAAAAATGCTATTTTTTGTAAATTTTCTCTAAATTTTGCAATTTTTCACAAATAAAGACTGAATATATCGACCAAATTTTACCACAAACATGAAGCCCAAAGTGTCACGAGAAAACAATCTCAGAATCGCTTGGATAGGTTTAAGCATTCCGACGTTATTACCACATAAAGTGAAATATGTCAGATTTGAAAAATGGGCTCTGAGCCTTAAGGCCCAAACTAGGCTGCGTCCTTAAGGGGTTAAACAAACATAAAACGCTTTTTACAGGTGTTGTCTGGTATTAAAATGTCTTTATTAAGGCATTCTGAGTAAGAGGGGTCCCTCGTCGAGGACTCACGATCAGCTGAGTGCAGAGAGGCTACAGTGTGCATCTCTCCTTTGGACGACCCAGAAGTTCATTACATTACATGTAGCACCATTTTTCCTGCTGCAGCGCTGGGATAGCCTTCTAAGAAAAAGTATGTCCAAAGTGGACATTCTTAATCGTGTGAATACTCCATACAGATATGAAGGGAAGGGATTTTTTAGGACTGAACAATTTACATGGATTTCAAGTTTAGATATTTAGTGCCCTTGAAATTCCTAAACCGTTTCCGGTAGTTGACCTCCGAACTTGTGCTTCTGCATTTGTGACTTTATGCACACTTTATTTAATCTGTTCACAGGACTTTAAAAACGTAGTTCTGGAAGATTTACTGAGACTGGGAAAAGAAGCTGGTTTGAAAACTTTTGAACAAGTAAGAGAATGGTTACCTTAATCAATTACTATGTTGGATTAACGTTTTTTTTTTTTTTTTTTTTTTGTCTCCTTTTACATGAACTGGTGCTTTTGGGAGTTAATTTTAAAAAATTCAACTGTCTAACACATATAGGGGCTTTGGTGATTTTTAAATCTCTGCATTTGGGCTCAAAATAAGAGGAAGACTCTCCATTATAAAGCCGAAAACTAAACCGTACCCTCCTCCCCACAAAATAAGCTTTGTTGGTAATAAATATCACAAGTCTATACAAAAAAGCATTTTATTACTCTTTGGAAAGTGCTTTTTTTTTTGGGGGGGGGGGGTGTACGATCTTGTGTTCCGCTTATAAGATTGGAATTCCAATGGGGAGGTTTCATCTTATTATAATGGCTCCAGAACTATGTATTTTGTTTTTGGTCTTTAGTTTATGAATGAAGATTATCTTTGATTATATGATGTAATAGAGGTTGAGTCTTCTTACATACAATGTCCACTTTTGTGTATTTAATTGTGGCATACTTTTTCGGTCATAGTTTATTTGCACCCCTCACTATGTTGATATAATTAGGTGGGGCCAACCAATTCTTTTGCATACTCTGTAAGACATTAAAAGAAAGTTTAAAGGTTTCCATAATGTTCTGTATTTTCTGATACTTAGCACTTTTCTAATATACTTGCTTTGCTTCAGCGCTGCAACTCCTATGTTCTGCAGCTTCTATGTACAATGGATACATAGGAGCTGCAGCACTGAAACAAAGCAAACATTTTAAGAAAAACAAGCTTACAACAACACCAAACTCAGTGCCTGCTACTTGAACTTCCCTTAGAAAATTCTGCAGACTAACAAACTGCCTGGTCCTGGTACAAGCATTGTGGACAAGTTCTGTTTACCTCTATCATTAATTTATAGCTTAAAGGCTGTGGAAAATTTAGATTTGATCAGAATTAAGGAGAGCGTGTCAGCCATACAGGAGCCACTGTCAGCCGAACAGTCAGTCCAGCTCAATAACTGTTTCGGCTGACATTGTATACATTGTTCATAGAAGCTGCAGAACAATGTCAGCCGAAACAGTTATTGAGTTGGACTGACTGTGTGATTAAGGCCTTAGGGTGAGACCGTGTCAGACATACAAAAACAAACGTGTTCTATGTCCATGTTACGGCCGTTAAAACAACGGCCGTCACACGGACCTATGTAATTCAATGGGGCCGTTCACACAACCGTTGGAACATGAAAAAATAGGACATGTCCTATTTTTTTGCGCTTCACGCATCCCTCCATAGACTCTAGTCTATGGGGGATGCGTGATAACGCGACCCGCAGCGTACAGCACGGATACACCTTGGACGTGAAAAACTGCAGTTTTTGATGTCAGAGGTCCGCAACGTTTGTGAGAATCCAGCCTAATACTGATCATTACATAGCCTTTACGATCGAAATGAATGTTCAAAGTAAACATAAATTGTCCACAATGCTTGTACCAGGACCAATCCAAAAACCCTGCGGACTAACAGGAGAGTTAGAGTAGCAGGCACGGAGTTTGGGATTGCTGTAAGCAGCTTGCTCAGTGCTCTGAAAAGGATGTGTAGTGACAATTCTGGAGGTAAGCCCTGTCAGTCATCTGTTCGGAGGACTTGCTGAGTAACTTGCAGCAGCCTTGAGCTCTGGTACTGCTTTTTTTAACTACCCCCTGTGATGAAATGTTGTGCAGATCTATCTGCCTGGAGTTGTGTGTGTTGTTTTTTTTTTTTTGTTTTGTTTTTTTACTACCCAGTTTCTTAAGTTTGGACTCTCTTGCAGGTAAAAGACATTGTTCTGCACCCAGAAATTTTTTCTATCGAAAATGGCCTGCTGACTCCCACTATGAAATCCAAGAGGCCCGAGCTAAGAAAATATTTCCAGGCCCAAATTGAAGAACTTTATGCTAATAACAAAGTATAAGTCAACCTTCAAAGTTCTCTATACCCAACCACCAAGAAAATAATGACTGGTCATAGGAATAACGAGGAAGACCTCTCTACGATGCCTTACAGGTCACCTGTATTGTCTTTTGTACTGTAACATAATATCTTCAATCTAGGCCTTATAATTGTGAAGTATTTGGACCTCCCTATTACGAATGTCATCCTCTGGAACTTTTTGTCTTAAATTAATTGGATTGGTCCCCCTGACTCCAACTTCTTTCTTGCCATATCATATCATTTTTCTAACATCTTGTATCTAAAACACAATTCACAGAAGGTTTTATTGTTCTAAGGTGTTATGGGATGTATAAAAGTCACATTAGGACTACTGTATTTTAAAGTGGTGGCCTGTAATATTTGACCACATTTTTGTTTTTCTAAACGAGACTTGGTTATGCACTGTGTATACAACACCTCTTAAATGATTTGCTTCCTCGTTCTGAAGGAGCATCTGTCAATGTTGTCCGAAAGCTGCTCGAGGCCTGGGATACACTTGTTTTTCTTCGGCTGCCGGTCCTATGGAAACTTAAAGTGCAATTATTGCTGATCTCAATGGAGGTGATATAATTTTACTTCATTAAGGGAGAGTCCACTTTTTGGGAGGGAGGGTAAAAGGGATATTGTCAGAACCACAAATTTTAAGGCTTTTTAGGTGTCCTTGTATAATATTTTTTTTTTTAAGAAATACAAGGCACAAGGGAGTTGTATATAACAAGCACAATGATGGTTTGCACTATGTAAAGATCTGTGATTTATGATGATGCACTGTATTCTAAGCTGAGATCATTTATAGCTGTGTAATGAAACCGAGTGAATTTTTATCTAAATGATGTGACTTGTTAAAACTGAATTTAAGTGTTTGCTTCACTGCTTTCGATCTTGTAAGAACCAAAATGTTCCTGTCCCAGTTTCCTTTTCAGTCCCTTCCAAAAATGAAGGAAACCAAAATAAATGATTATACAAAGTCGTATTTTTTTTTTTCCATTTTCATTATTTTCTTTACAGAACAAATAGCAAATTGATACTCATTAGCATTGGTTTTATTTTGAAGACCTCCATAAGACTCTGGTGACCTGGTTCTGTTCTGGCTTGTTTTAATTAGCCCTTTAAAAATGAAACTCTTGATGCCAGTGTGAAAAGAGCCTGATCTATTCCCGTTATAAAAAATTAGTAGGTTGACTGTCCGAGTTAAGCACGCATCTAATACGCTGCAATAAAGAAGTATTGCAGTGTATTTGATAAGCCATCAAGTGATTGCGTAGTCTAGTCCCCTGGTCGAATTTAAAGAGAGCCTTTCACCTGCCCATACATGTGCAGCATGTAATAGGCAAGGCTGCAGATGCCCTGGGGCGCTTTAAATTTTTTTCCTATCCTCCTTTATTTAGATATCCATGCCGTTCTATTGGGCACCCGATATGTAAATAACCCCCTGAACTGTCAAGGGGGCATGTAACATCGCTGTGGTGCTGTTCAATCCGCTACGGACAGTGTCACAGCAAGAGCTGGAGCGAGCTCGGAGCTATGCGAGCGCACCGTGGAGCTGTGCGAGCACACGCGCTCACTCCTCAGCCCTCTGCAGAGATCAGTCTTCTCATCCTTGTCTGCCGAGAGCTGAAGAGTGAGCGTGCGCCCGCCCGCATAGCTCCGATGCTGCTGCTTCCGAAGATACTCCCGTCGCCATGGAACAGAAGAATTCACATTCTTCTCATCTTCGGTTCTGTGGTGGCAGTGGAGCTGCGTGCACACTTGCTCTCTTGCTGAGACGCTGTCCTTAGCTGATTGGACAGTGTCAGTGATGTTACCGCACATTGACAGTTCAGGTGGTTATTTAAAAATTCCAGAGCAAAATATAACTTCACCGATTATCTAAATAATGGAAAAAGGTATACATTTTTATTTTTTATAGTGAGACTGGGTTTGGAAAGTTTTATATTGTGTCGTAAAACACAACTGTAAAAATGTGGTATTGCTGTAATCCTACTGACAAGCAGAATAAAGTTAACATGTAATTTATAGCGCATGGTATGTGCTGTAAAAACAAAAAAAAACTGGCAAAATTGCTGCCCCCCCCCTTTGTTAAAGTAAGTACATATATTGTACAACTTTAATTTATTTCTTTAACCGCTTCCCGACCGCCCACTGTATATTCACGTCGCCACTTGCTGGGCTCTGTGCAGTGCCGATGTGAATTCACGGTGGGTGATAACAGCGCGATCCGGGTGTCTCAGAGTAGCGCTGACACCTGGATCGCGCTGTTATCACCTGCCTCTGGTCCCGGAGATATGATCGGGACCTGATTAGTTCAAGTCCCGGTCATGTGATCGCAGGGAAAGTGTGTTGTAGCAACGAACTGGAAAGTTTGTTGCTACAACAAACTTTCCCGGGGACCGATTGCTGGTGCTGCAGTCGGTTATAAGGCAGAACCGGGGGCCATATAACAGCCCCCGGATCTGCCATGCACAGCAGCCTATGAGAACCAGCCGGATGCAGGTTCTCATAAGCTTTCTGTCAGTGTGACTCTCAGCGTCACACTGACAGTTTATAATACGTTACACTACCTAGGTAGTGTAATGTATTATAGCAGCGATCAGTGCTGCCAGGCTTCAAGTAAAAAGTAAAAAATAAAGTAATAAAGTTTTATAAAAGTGTAAAAACAAGTTATAAAAGTTACAAAAAAAAAAAAGAGTGCTTTTTTTTCCTATAAAGTCTTTTATTATAGGAAAAAAATGAAAATGTTAAAAGTACACATTTGGTATCACCGCGTTCGTAACAACCCAAACTATAAAACTATAATATTATTTTTCCCGCACGGTGAACACCGCAAAAAAAATAATTAAAAACCGTCAATCACTTTTTTTTGGTCATCAACCCTCCCAAAATATAGAATAAAAAGTCGCATGTACCCCAAAATAATACAAATAAAAACTACAACCCGTCCCGCAAAAAACAAGCCCTTACACCGCTTTTTTGACGGAAAAATATAAAATTATGACTCAGAATCTGGTGACACAAAAAATAAATAATTTTATCAAAGTGATTTTATTGCGCAATCGCCACAAAACATAAAAAACCTATATACATATGGTATCGCCGTAATCGTACCGACCCGCAGAATAAAGTAAAATGTCATTTATACCTCACGGTGAATACTGTAAAAAAAAAATACAAGAAACATTGTCAGAATTTATGTTTCTTTGTCACTTTGCTTCCAAAAAAATCTAATAAAAAGTGATTAAAAAAAAATCACATGTACCCTAAAATGGTACTAATGAAAAGTACAGATTGTCCCGCAACAAATAAGCCCTCACACAGCTCCGTTGGAGAAAAAATAAAAAAGTTCTGGCTCTCAGAATATGGCGGTGCAAAATGTGCAGAGTGTTCCAAAAGCGGATAAGATCGGGCGCCATTTATCAGTGCGACACCGGCCACATATCTGCGAATTATCATTTATGTACCCCATTATTATACCCTCTTATTATGCCCTGATGTTCTCCGCTCAGATTACATATACCCCCACATCATAAACTGAAATACCAGCAAAACCCCAAACAGAACAGTTACCAAGCAAAATCTGCGCTCCAAAAGTCAAATGGTGTTCCCTCCCTTCTGAGCCCCACAACGTGCCCAAACACCAGCTTACGTCCACATATATGACATTTTATATCCGAGAGAACCCGCTCAACATTGTATGAGGTATTTGTCTTCAGTGGCACAAACTGGGCACAATATATTGTGCATTAAAATGGCATATCAGTGGAAAATTTTAATTTTCACTTTGCACCATCCGCTGCGCATTAACGCCTTGGCGCACCACGACTTAATAGCATGTCGTGGTGCGAGGGGTTATTTATGGAGCGGGCTCATGCGCTGTGCACGCTCCATATTCTGCAGGTGTCCGCTGTGTATTACAGCTGACACCCGGGACTAACGGACCGGAACAGCGATCGTGCTGTTACAGGAGCCTGTAAAATGACATTATACTGCAATACATTAGTATTGCAGTGTATTGTACCAGCGACCTAATGATCGCTCGTTCCAGTCCCCTAAAGGGACTTTTGGGAGGTTTCCACTGTTTTGGTACCTCAGGGGCTTTGCATATGCGACATTACACCCGAAAACCATTCCAGCTAAATTTGAGCTCCAAAAGCCAAATATTGTTCCTTCCCTCCTGAGTCCTGCCATGGGTCCAAACAGCAGTTTATTACCACATATGGCGTATTGCTGTAATCAGGACAAATTTCTTTACAAATTTTGGGGTAATTTTTCTCCTTTTATTCATTGTAAAAATTAAACATTTCTGTTTTTTCTCAAAAAAGTAGATTTTCATTTTCACGGCCTAATTCCACTAAATTCAGCAAAAAAACTGGGGTCAAAATGCTAACTATACCCCTTAGAACAATTCCTTGAGGGATGTAGTCTTCAAAATGGGGTCAGTTTTGGGGGGGATTCCACCGTTTAGCTTACTCCAGGGCGTTGCAAACGCGACATGGAACTGAAAACCAATCCAGCAAAATCTGCGCTTCAAAATCCAAATGGCGCTCCTTCCCTTCTGAGCTCTGCCGTGGGTCCAAACAGCAGTTTAGTACCACATATGGGGTATTGGCGTAATCGGGAGAAGTAGCTTTACAAGTTCTGGGGTGCTTATTAATCTTTATTCCTTGCAAATATTTTTTTTTATATTTTTTCAGAAAAAAAGATTTTCACAGACAAACTCCCAATAAATATAGCAAAATTCCTGTGGGGTCAAGATGCTAACTATACCCCTAGATAAATTCCTTGAGGTGTGTAGTTTCCAAAACCGTCTCACTTTTGGGGGATTTCCACTGTTTTGGCACCACAAGACCTCTTCAAACCTGACATGGTGCCTAAAATATATTCTAAAAAAAAGGAGGCCCCAAAATCCACTAGGTGCTTCTGAGGCCGGTATTTCAGTCCATTATCACACTAGAGCCACATGTGGGATATTTCTAAAAACTGCAGAATCTGGGCAATAAATATTGAGTTGCATTTCTCGGGTAAAACCTTCTGTGTTACAGAACTTTTTTTTATTACAAATGAATTTCAGCAAAAAAAATAACATTTGTAAATGTCACCTCTACTTTGCTTTAATTCCTGTGAAGCACCTAATGGGTTAAGAAACTTTCTGAATGCTATTTTGAATACTTTGAGGGGTTCAGTTTTTAATATGGGTTGATTTATGGGGTCTATCTAGTACATAAGGCCCTCAAAGCCACTTCAGAACTGAACTGGTCCCTGTAAAAATAGCCTTTTGAAATTTTCTTGAAAATGTGAGAAATTGCTGCTAAAGTTCTAAACGTTGTAACGTCCTAGAAAAATAAAATAATGTTCAAAAAAACTATGCAAATATAAAGTAGACATATGGAATATATAAAATTTTTTTTTTTTTTTTTTTTTAACCCTAGTAATAATCCTTTCTGTGAATTCATAAAGTTGTACAAACGTTACATAGATGATGTGGTTATCATTTGGGAAGGAACAACAGAGAATTTATTAACTTTCATAGATTATATTAATAACAATAAATGTAATCTGACCTTTACTTCAGAGTATGATAAAAATAGTTAGCTTTCTGGATTTGGAAATTTTTATAGAAAACAATGTACTATACACCAAAAATTATTTCAAACCTACTGACTGTAATAGTTATATTGAATGTTCAAGTTGCCATTTTAAACCTTGGCTTCGGAATATCCCAAAAGGGCAGTTTAAAAGGATAAAGAAAAACTGTACAAAAATAGAGGACTTTGATGTACAGTCACAAGTTATTAAATCTCGTTTGATAGAAAGGAATTATGAGGAACAGAGGGTGTCGTCAGCATTGAAGGAGGTTAGAGAAGAAATCGCAGTCCATTCTGGCGATAACATCAAAAAAATTGATAATTTTCATACAAAGAGAATTGATGATAATGATAAAACATTAAGGGTTCCGTTCATTACCACATATTCCACAAGTTCTTCATTGATACGAAATATTATTAGAAAAAATTGGCATATTGTAAGGAACGATCCTGTTATAGGATCTAGGTTGCCCAAAAATCCTAGTATTGTACATCGTAGGGCACCTAATATAAAGGATAAAATTACTCATAGTTTTATAAAAGCTCCTACAAAACCAATTATTGCGACAAAAGGATTTTTTTCCTGTAACAAGTGTAAAGCTTGTAAAGAAGTGGGGTATAATAAAAGAAAGGGGAATGTTACCTTTTTCATGGATGCCGAAAATAAAAGAAAATATGAGATCAAACATTTTACAACGTGTAATACTAAAGGGGTTATATACTTATTGCAGTGTCCCTGTGGGCAGTTATATGTAGGACGTACAGCCCGCAAATTGAAAACTCGAATAGCAGAACACTGTAATAACATCAGAAAAGGCAAGATGGACCATAGTGTATCAGCACACTATTGTAAATTCCACCATAAAGATCCCAAGGACACTAAATTCTTTGCTATTGAGACAATTGATAATCATTGGAGGGGGGAGGATTTTATTAAAAAAATGAGCAAGCAAGAAAGTTTTTGGATCTATCAATTAAAAACGCTTCAGCCCTTAGGACTCAATTCAGACTTCGAATTGAAGTGTTTTTTATAAAAATGTTTTTTTGGTTTTTTTTTGTTTTGTTTATACAAGTATTTATTAATATTGGTGAGATACCATCTGATAGATATTCTGGTCCATATTTGTAGTTCCATGTTATGAAAACAATTATGCCAAAAAATGCCCTATGTATAGTATTAGTAAGAGACTTGTTCACACATAGCATTATGACCAAGGGATCTTGTCTCAGCAGAACTTAATTGTTCTGATTAGCTGCAGCTCACTGAAGCTCTGGAAGCTTTAGAGATTGGCCACAGTTCAGACTAAGTGGAAAATTAGAGACAGAAAAAATATAAAACAACTGATAAAATATAAATAAAAATCAATATAATGGATATGGGATGATATGTGGAATCTAACCAACTATAAAGGTGGCAAATAGGCTTGTTTAGCATAATATATTATATATATTTTTTTACTTTTTAAAGAGATTAGGCATTTATATAAAAATAATAAAAGTGTATATATATGTATACGATTATGATGGTAAGATCAGATTATCTCTATATATTGCAGAGATCATTGTGGGTGTATATGTTTGTTTTTTTTAACCATTTTTTATGTATGTAAATTTATGTAAATTTAAATGATATGCGGCTATATAAACCTGTTAATTAGACACGTCACACATGCCCCAGAGGAAGCCGGAAGGGCGAAACCCAGGGTCGGGCGAGAGTGTTTGGCGTGCCGCCTAGAAATTTTAAAGATTTTTACTTACCTTGATGCTTTTATTTCTTGTTACTTCTGTGAGTATGGATTAAACTTGGCGTGGAGCAATCTTTTTCAGAGGGTGTTGCACTATGTGTCTTCCTTTTTCCATCTATTAGAGACATAAGATCCTTTTCCTACCAGGAGTTCTTTGAATGTGGAGGGAGACGATAAGGAGCTTGGTGGAACTACAAGGATAAGAATTACCATCCACACCCTCATTGGATTGCGGACTGTCCACTGCATTTTTCTGGGAGAGAGTGTCTATACTGAATGATATTGGACTGTTACCAGTGCCGTCTGAGCGGTAAACTTCACTGTACTTTATATATGCTATTTAGGGTATTTGTTGGATCATACCCAATTTAGTTTTGCCTGCTCCAGTCTGAGAGAGATTTTGTGGGTATTTGAGCCAAGAGAAACCACCATTATATTTATATAAAATAGTAACTATTTAGTGTGGTATTACTATCTGTTCTACAAGCAGATACATTTAAAATGAGAAATCATAATTTTTGCAAATTTTCTCTAAATTTTTGTGTTTTTCACAAATAAGCAATGAATTTATTGACCAAATTTTTCCACTAACATAAAGTACAATATGTCACGAGAAAACAATCTCAGAATCGCTTGGATAGGCAAAAGCATTCCGGAGTTATTACCACATAAAGAGACACATGTCAGATTTGAGAAAATGGGGCTGGTCATGAAGGTCAAAATGAGCTCGGTCTTGAAAGGGTTAAACAAAAGAAAAGTTGACTTGAATCTAATAGGAATCCCAAAATATGCAGTGACTATACTGCACGGTGCAGTTTCAGGGGAAAGTGTAAAGAAAAAAAACTCCAGAAGCATTACAAGCACTCTGAAATAAAGAATGGTCTGTTTATTTAATTAAATTATTGAATAGTTTTATATTGAAAAAGGAGAATACTTTTCCAAACATTATAAAAACACTGATCAATTACAGAGCACCACCTAGCCAGGTTTATAACAGGATAGAAATAAACTCAATTCCCATTAACCCCTTAAGGATGCAGTCTTGTTTTGGCCTTAAAGAGGCTCTGTCACCAGATTCTCAAATCCCGATCGCCTATTGCGTTTACCTCGTAATCTCGCGAGATTACGAGTGGCTTGCTGCAATCTCACAGAAAAGATTCAGAAGTGTCAGGATTCTGAGTACACATGACGTCCAGGCTGGATTTCATGTGTATTCATTATCAGGACACTTGTGTATCTGGCTGCACATCGTTCTAGTAAGAACGCTGTGCTGCTTGTAAATGAATGGAGAGGAGTGTATGACGCTGACTGGTCACGGATTGGTCAGCGTCATACACATAAACACGCCCAGTTAAAAACACAATACACGCCCAGTGGACATAATGAAAAAAAAACGCCCAGTTGGACATTTCAAAGCTCATCTGCATATATATATATAATAGCTCATAACTTGGCCAAAAATGAACGTGTTTTTAAAAAAAAAAAACCACGTTACTGTTATCTACATTGCAGCGCCGATCGCATGCAATAGGAGATAGGGGTTTGAGAATCTGGTGACAGAGCCTCTTTAAGGCTCAAGAGCCCATTTTTCAAATCTGACATATTTCACTTTATGTGGTAATAACGTCTGAATGCTTAAACCTATCCAAGCGATTCTGAGATTGTTTTCTCGTTACACATTGGACTTCATGTTCGTGGTAAAATTTGGTCGATATATTCAGTGTTTATTGGTGAAAAATTGCAAAATTTAGAGAAAATTTTGAAAAAATAGAATTTTTCAGAATTTAAATGCATCTGCTTGTAAAACAGACGGTGATACCACCCAAAAGAGTTACTAGTTCACATTTCCCATATGTCTACTTTAGATTGGCATCGTTTTTTGAGCATTCTTTTATTTTTCTTGGACGTTACAAGGCTTAGAACATAAACAGCAATCTCTCATATTTTTAAGAAAATTTCAAAAGCCTTTTGTTTAAGGTACTTGTCCAGTGGCTTTGAGGGGCCTATGTTTTAGAAACCCTGATAAAACACCATTTTGAAAACTAGATCCCTCAAAGTATTAAACTTTCTAAATGCTGTTTTGAACCCTTCAGGCATTTCACAAAAATGAAAGCAAAGTGGAGGTGACATTTGCAAATTTCATTTTTCTTGCTGAATTTCAATTTTTTTTGTTTTTTTTTCTGTAACACAGAAGGTTTTACCAGAGAAACACTACTAAATATGTATTGTCCAGATTCTGCAGTTTTTAGAAATGTCCCACATGTGGCTCTAGTGCGCTCGTGGACTAAAACACAAGCCCCAGAAGCAAAGCAGCACCTAGTGCATTTTGAGGCCTCTCTTTTATTAGAATATATTTTAGGCAGCATGCCAGGTTTGAAGAGGTGTTGAGGTGCCAAAACACTAGGAATCCCCCAACAGTGACCCCATTTTGGAAACTACACCCCTCAAGGAATTCATTTATGGTTGTTGTTACCATTTTGACCGCACAGTTTTTTCACAGCACCCATTTGAATTGGGCTGTGAAATTAAAAAAATGATTTTTATTTTTTTTTCCAATAAGATGTTATTTGTGATCAAAATTTCTTATTTTCACAGGGAACAAAATACCCCATTTTGTTGCCCAATTTGTCCTTCGTGCAGCAATACCCCATTTGTGGTGATATACTGCCGTTTGGGCCCATGGGAGGGCTCAGAAGGAAAAGAGCGCAATGTGTTTGTTGGAGTCCAGATTTTGCTGGATTGGTTTTCGGGTGCCATGTCGCATTTGCAGAGCCCCAGAGGTATCGAAGCAATGGAAACTACACCCCTCAAGGAATTCATTTATGGGTTTTGTGACCATTTTGACCCCATAGTTTTTTCACAGTACTTATTTGAATTGGGCTGGGAATTAAGACAAAATTAATTTTTTCCAATAATACGTAGTTTTGGCTGAAAATTTCTTATTTTCACAAGAAATAAAATACCCCATTCTGTTGCGCAATTTGTCCAGAGTGCAGCAATACCCCATTTGTGGTGATAAACGGCCGTTTGGGCCCATGGGAGGGCTCAGAATGAAAGGACCACCATTTGGCCTACTGGGGATTTTCTAGTGCGAAGTCATGTATGCAGAAGCCCCTGAGGTACCAGTACAGTTGAAAGCCGCAAGAAGTGACCCCGTTTTAAAAACTACACCCTTGAGGCATTCATCTAGAGGTGTAGTGAGCATTTTGACCGGAGACATACACCCCATAAACTGTAATGTTGGTTCTCACGGGTACGGCAATACCCTCAATGTGGCTGTTATAAGCTGCCTGGGCACACAAGGGAAAGATGAGGGGGGATAAGCTGTGCGGAGTGCATCAGGGTAAGTAAAATTGGGGTAAATTATAAACCAAGGGATGTATGATACATTTTAAAACACGCTTTCATACAAAGCTCTGGTTTTTCGGGACACGCGTCACATTGATATATTGTGTCCTCCCTTATCCCCCTCTTATAGCAGACACTGCACCTCTTTTGACTTTTTCCCTTCTTGCCAGTTTGGGGAACTTCTCCTGGGAAGTGTTGCCCTTGTACGATGCGTGTGGCCTCGCTTCCAGAAGTACTGGGTGCCCCCCCCCCTTTCCTGGTCCCTAAAGATTAGGTTCTTGATAACCACCTCTTGAAATTCCAGGAAAGTTCCCCTCTGGCCTGTACATCGACGTAGCACGTACACATTGTACAATGCCATCTGTATGATGTGCACAGCCAGCTTCTTATACCACACCGCATGGCGCTGTAGGGCTTCAGGACTTGATCTGACAAGTCCACCCCTCCCATGTACCTATTGTAGTCCAGGATGCAGTCTGGTTTGAGGGTCTCTGTACTGGTACCACCTACTGGTACATGGGTACTGGTGTGACATCTCTCTTGTCCTTGTACTTGACACACAATATGTTGCAGCTAGAATGTGCCCTGCTCTCACTCCTTCTTGTTTGCCCAAGCAGAGTCTTAGGGAGGCCTCTCAGATTTCTTCTAGCAGTGCCGCATGCTGCAGGACTTCTGGAAGCGGGGCAGTTGAAGAGTGGGAAGCTGGTATAAAAATTATCCAGGTAGAGGTGGTAACCGTAGTCCAGCAGTGGGTGCACCAAATCCCACACAATTTTTGCATTAACTCCCTGTAAGGGGGGGCATTATGGGGGTTGACTACTGGTGTCCTTCCCTTTTATATATCCTAAATTTGTAGGTATACCCTGATGCACTCTCACACAGCTTATACATCTTCACGCCATACCTTGCCCTCTTACCCGGCAGGTACTTGAGGAATTGAACCCTCCCTTTAAAATCTACCAAGGACTCCTCAATAGAAATAAACTTCTCGGGGGTGTATGCTTGGGAAAACCGGGCACTGAAACGGTCTGATAGGGGTCTCCGTTTATACAAACAGTCAAAACTGGGGTCATCTCGGTGTGGGCACGGCTCATTACCAGTATAATGTAAGAAGCGAAGTATTGCCTAATTTATTTATTTTTTTAGGTTCCAGTTCAGTTCTGAAGTTGCTTTGAGGGACCTATATATTAGAAACCCCTATGAAACACCCCATTTTAGAAACTAAACCCATCAAAGTATTCACAACAGCATTTAGAAAGTTTATGAACCCTTTAGGTGTTTCACAGGAATTTAGAGCAAAGTAGAGGTGAAGTTGACATTTATTTTTTTTGTCAGAAAATCCTCTTTATACCATTTTTATTTATAACACAAAAGGTTTTATCAGAGAAACGCAACTCAATACTTATTGCCCAGATACTGTAGTTTTGAGAAATATATGTGGCCCTAATGCGGTAATGGACTGAAGCACCGGCCTCCGAAGCAAAGGAGCACCTAGTGGATTTTGAGCCCTCCTTTTTATTAGGCACCATGTCCGGTTTGAAGAGGTCTTGTGGTGCCAAAACAGTGGAAAACCCCCAAAAGTGACCCCATTTTGGAAAATAGACCCCTTGAGGAATTCATTGCAGTTTTCATGGGGTGCATGCGACTTTTTGATCAGTTTTTATTCTATTTTTAGGTGGCGTGGTGACTAAAAAAACAGCAATTCTACTATTGGTTTTTTATTCTATTTTTTTTTTTTTTACAGCGTTCACCGTGCGCTATAAATGACATATTCACTTTATTCTGCGTGGCGATACGATTATGGTGATACCAGACGTTTATAGTTTTTTTTATGTCTTATGGCGTTTGCATAATAAAATACTTTTTGTAAAAAATCATTTACTTTTTGTGTTCTCTTAGGCCTCATTTACACGAGCGTGTGCGTTTTGCGTGCGCAAAAGGCACTTGACAGCTCCGTGTGTCATCAGTGTATGATGCGCGGCTGCGTGATTTTCGCGCAGCTGCCATCATAGAGATGAGGCTAGCCGACGTCAGTCACTGTCCATGGTGCTGAAAGAGTTAACTGATCGGCAGTAACTCTTTCAGCACCCTCGACAGTGCATTCCGATCACCATATCGAGTAACCTGTTTAAAAAAAAAAGAGGTTCGTACTTACCGAGAACTTCCCGGCCGTTGCCTTGGTGACGCGTCCTTGGTGACGCGCCTCTCTTGACATCTGGCCCCACCTCCCCTGATAACGCGGCAGTCCATGTGCTTGGCTTGTGATTGGCTGCAGCTGTCACTTGGACTGAATTGTCATCCCGGGAGGTCAGACTCGAGGAAGAAGCCGGGAGTTATCGGTAAGTCAGAACTTTTTTTTTTTTTTACATGTTCACGTATATTGGAATCGGAAGTCACTGTCCAGGGTGCTGAACCAGTTTAACTCTTTCAGCACCCTGCACAGTGACTGTATCCTGCCGGGTTCGGTCAAAACGAGTTCGGCCGAACCCGGTGAAGTTCGGTTCGCTCATGTCTAAGACACTCCGTTTGGATGTTTGTAAACAGAAAAGCACATGCTGCTTTTCTGTTTACATTCAGTTTGACAGCTCTTGCGCGAATCACGCAGTTCGCACGGAAGTGCTTCCATGCGACCTTCGTGGTTTTCACGCACCCATTGACTTCAATGGGTGCGTGATACGCGAAAAACGCAGATTTATAGAACATGTCGTGAGTTTTTTTCAGCGCACTCACGCTGAGCAAAACTCACGGACTGTCTGCATGCCCCCATAGAGTAATATAGGTGCGTACGACACGCGTGAAAAGCACGCGCGTCGCACGCGCGTGTAAATGAGGCCTAATTCTAAGAGCCAGAACTTTTTTATTTTTCCATCAAGAAAGCCGTGCGAGGAATTCTTTTTTGCGTAACGAACTGTAGTTTTTCGATCAGTACCATTTTTAGGTACATGCGACTTTTTGATCTCTTTTTATTCCATTTTTTGGGAGGTGAAGTGACCAAACAATTGTGATTCTGGTACGGTTTATTATTTTGTTTTACGGCGTTCACCGCGCGGGATAAATAACAAAATAATTTTGTAGTTCAGCCCGTTACGGACGCGGTGATACCAATTATGTATAGTTTATTTGTTTGTTTATATATTTTTATTAATAATAAAGGACTGATAAGGGAAAAGGGGGGATTTTGACTTTTATTACTTTTAAAACTTTTATTTTCTTATTTTTACACATAATTTATTTTTTTTTTTTACTTTATTACTTTGTCCCACTAGGGGACTTGAGGGCAGGAGGCCCTGATCGCTATTCTAATACACTGTACTACATGTGTAGTGCAGTGTATTAGAGCTGTCAGCTACTCACTGACAGCAAGCATAGTGGGTCCTGACTTCGTCATTGTTTGGTGTCCGTTTGCCATAGTCACCATCGCCAGCCGCTATCGTGTAGCAGGCTGGCGATTGTAGCTTAACCCCTAAAAAGCCGTGATCGCTATTGAACACGGCTTTTAAGGGGTTAATCAGACAGCAGCTGTCACAGCTCCTGCATGTGTCGGGAGGACGGCCGAAATGGCCGTTACTCCCGCAACGTAATAGTCCGTCGCTGAGCGCGAACGATACACTTAGCACGACGGATTATTACGCCGCTGAGCGTTAAGGGGTTAAAGTATATCAATAAACCCCCCTTTATCCCCTTCCTATGCATGAGCTCTACAATTTAATATATGAAGAAATATTAATAAAATAGCCCAAGTAGATTTTAACAGATTACATAATAGGGAAAAACAGGGGGGGGGGGGGTGAGCTTAACCAATGAACCTAGCAGATCTTTCTTCCATAAAAAACGCTTGGCTTAGTTCACACTTGCTGCCTCAATATATAGAAAAAAGTAATTTAAAGTCAAAGTCCATCCATTGAAGGAGATAGTAATATATAGAAAGTGGTATAACTGCAAATGACTATTGTATAATCTGCTCGTAGATTCTGGTTTCAACGTCCACATGCCAAAGCTGTACAGAAAGCGCTTTTGGTTATAAATAAGGGAAATTATCACAAGGATTCACGTCTGCATCAATCCAGTCTCTACAGTCATTCCCATCTGCATCGGGATTTCATCTTATCCGGTTAAGGACTAGGCTGTTTTACAGCTAAATGACCAGAGAAAATTTCACAATTTTGCTATGTGCTTCTTTAGATGACTATAACTCAGCAGGTGAATAAAGTTCATCTTTGAATTTTACACTCTTTTTAAAGGACAGATAGGGCTTTGTTTTAGTGGCATTTGTCAGTATATATAATTTTTATTTTTTTCTCTAAAGTGGGCAAAATTGGAAAAAAATGCAAGAATTTAGCAATTGCGTCAGTTTATGCTAGCATTTTTCACACACACAGTATACACCACGGACAAAATTTATCTCCTTTCACATTCTTCCACTTCTCCCGTGCATGAGGATACCAAATATGTGTGCTTTATTCACTGTGCGGGCATGTGCCAGGGCTTGGTATAAAAGGAGGCTTTTTGGCCTTTTCGGTCCAGGAATTCTGCATTTGATTTTAGAGCCGCATACTGTTTTCTGGGGGGCCTAATGCTGCTGAAACATTAGAAACACCCCATAAATGACTTCATTCACACAAGTAGACCCCACAAGGTTTCCTTCAAGGGGTTTATCATATTTTTAGCAAGTCCAGTTTTCTTCTGAAAGTTTCTTGAATAAGATGGAACAAAATAAAATTAGCTTTTTTTTTAGCAAATGCGTCGGTTTATGCCAGCATTTTTCACACACGGTATAGACCACGGCCAAAATTCATCTCCTTTCACATTCTTCCACTTCTCCCGTGCATGGGGATACCAAATATGTGTGCCTTATTCACTGTGCGGGCATGTGCCAGGGCCTGGCATAAAAGGAGGCTTTTTGGTCCAGGAATTCTGCACTTGATTTTATAGCCGCATACTGTTTTCTGGGGGGCCTAATGCCGCTGAAACATTAGAATCACCCCATAAATTACTTCATTCACGCAAGTAGACCCCACAGGGTTTTCTTCAAGGGGTTTATCATATTTTTAGACAGTCCAGTTTTCTTCTGAAAGTTTCTTTAATAAGATGGATCAAAATAAAATTAGCCATTTTTTAGCAAATGCGTCAGTTTATACCAGCATTTTTCACACACGGTATAGACCACGGCCAAAATTAATCTCCTTTCACATTCTTCCACTTCTCCCGTGCAAGGGGATACCAAATATGTGGGCCTTATTATCACATAGAGATGTAGGAGGGCGGAGGATAGAAGATTATTTCACAAATCGCTTTTTTTCAAAGCTGGTTTTACAAAACTCAACAGAGTTTCTATAACACTTCCAAAATATCTGCTCTTGAAGCAGAAATCCCAAAATATTCATCTAGGGGTATAATGGGAATTTATTTTTTTGGGTTTTCTAAAATAAGAAATTGCAGGTTTATGCAAATGGACTCTCCAGCAGATGAACTTTAGAAAACATGCAAACATGACATCCACCCCCCACCCACCCATTCACTCCCTCACCCTTGGAGTAAAATCAGGGGAAAAATAAAAAAGTAATGTAGGGCAAATATATTTTCAACGAATTAACTAAAATCTAATAATGCAGAACAGTGTGGTATTTTTTAAAACATGGCTCAATGCACAGGCCTGGTTGTGAGGGACATGAGGGACAGAAATATCGGGAATCTTTGCGGTGCCCGTCTTTTCTGCAGACGCGGCACTTTTTCTGGGGGTTGCTTCTGGTTGGTGTTGGGGGAATCCGACTGATGAAGTGTCTTTCAGTCAGTCACGTGACATCCTCAGACTGGATGCATTCTCGGGTGTCCTGAACATCAAAAATGAGGCCTTCAATAATTTTCTCCTGGAAATCCAGGTATGTGTCTCTGCCTCTGTTTTTTTTGTAGAGCACAAATGAGTTGTGGATTGCCACCTGTAACAAATAAATGGCCACTTTTTTGTACCAGGTTTTTGTTTTTCGCTTTACTAAATAGGGCTGTAAAACCTAATCACTTAAATCCACCCCCCCCCCCCCCATGTACTTGTTATGTTTGGACTGGTTTGTGCTTGTCCGATGTCACCCCTCTTTCCCTCACTGCCACTGTTCCTGCGGTATGAGTCGTGCTTAGCACATACACGTCTTTGCGATCCCTGAACTTGACCGCCAGCAATTCCTCAGATGCATAAGCACAGGAGTCCCCCTTTACCATGCGCTTCCCCACTAATTGCTGTGGAAAACCAATTCGGTTTTTGCGCATGGTACCACATGCCCCAGTCCTTGCAGCATGCAAATGCCTAAACAGGGGCACACTGGAATAAAAATTGTCGCAGTACAGGTGGTACCCCTTGTGAAGCAGAGGCTGCATTATCTCCCACACAATCTTACTGCTGGTGGAAAGATCAGGGGGGCATCCAGGAACATTTATTGAGCGGGACCGCCTTCATAAATCCTGAAGGCGGTGGTATATCCTGACCCGCTTTTGCACAGTTTATAAAGCTTAACGCCATATCTTGCCCTTTTGGAAGGTAGATATTGGCGAAAGCTAAGTCTTCCATGGAATTTGAGGAGGGATTCGTCCACACTTACATTCTGCTCAGGGGTGTAGAGTTGCAGAAATAAATTATTCAGGGAATTTATTAGCGGTCTTATTTTGAACAACCTATCCCGGTTTGCATCGGTACTTGGGGGGGCCTGTGTGTTGTCGTTGAAGTGGAGGAACCTCATTATTGTCTCATAACGAGACCTGGGCATTACTGCAGAATATACTGGGGTGGCTTGGGCGGGTCTTGTTAACCAGTAAGACCTAATGGAGGGCTTTTTGACAATACCCATATTTGGGGTGAGCCCCAAAAATTTTTTGCCGCCGTAATTAGTCTATATGGCGGACTTCAGAGACCCTGACCGCTGGCCGTATCATACACTTCTATTCACAACGCCCAGCTAGTAAAACAAGTAAAAACGCCCAGATGTACACACACAATACACGCCCACTTGAACATAACTTTAAGCACGCCCAGTTGTACTTAAGAAAGGCTCATTTGCATAAATATAAAAATGGTCATAACTTGGCCAAAAATGCTAGTTTTTGAAAAAAAACAAAAACGTTACTGTAATCTACATTGCAGCGCCGATCTGCTGCAATACGAGATAGGGGTTTGAAAATCTGGTGACCGCCTCTTTAAAGGGAACATGACCCAAACTTTTTTTTTTTTCTTTAGTATACAGCAACCTTAAAATAGGTCAAGTGATTTTTACAATGAAAATAAATTCCATTTCTTAATAAGAACATATACGTTTTTCTCCATAGCACATACAACAAATTTCATCAAGCAATTCGAAAAGGAAGGCTACAGTTATATAAACAATAATATAAGTAATATATACCCATAATAAATTGAGTATCTTCTCTTTTTATGTCATGCATTTTTATTATAAATATTCCAAGAAATGATATACAATATTACACAATTTGTCCTCATCCACACACCCACTCACTCCCATACAAAATCCATACAAATCATACAGAAGAAATATTACAAAATCAATATCTGAATTCCACCACACAATAATATACAACCTTCTCGTATTAACCCCTTTAGGACACAGCCTGTTTTGGCCTTGTGGACACAGATGATTTTTTCAAATCTGACATGTGTCACTTTATGTGGTAATAACTCCGCAATGCTTTTACCTATCCAAGCGATTCTGAGTTTGTTTTCTCGTGACATATTGTAGTTTAAGTTAGTGAAAAAATTTAGTTGATCACGTCAATATTTATTTGTGAAAAACCCCAAAATGTACAGAAAATGTGTAAAAATTAGCAGTTTTCTAAATTTAAATTTATCTACTTGTAAAACAGATAATAATACTACACAAAATAGTTACTAGTTAACATTTCCCATATGTCTACTTTATGTTTGCATAATTTTTTGAACGTCCTTTTATTTTTCCGGGACGTTACAAGGCTTAGAACTTTAGCAGCAATTTCTCACATTTTCACGAAAATTTCAAAAGCCTATTTTTTCAGTGACCAGTTTAGTTCTGAAGCGGCTTTGAGTGCCTTATATATTAGAAAGTGGCAATAAAATGCCCCATTTTGAAAACTGCACCCATCAAAGTATTCAAAACAGCATTCAGAAAGTTTATTAACCCTTTAGGCATTTCACAGGAATTAAAGCAATGTAGAGGTGAAATTTACAAATTTTTATTTTTTTCCCGAAATTCATTTGTAATACATTTTTTAATGTAACACAGAAGGTTTTACCCAAGAAAAGCAACTCAATATTTATTGCCCAGATTCTGCAGTTTTTAGAAATATCCCACATGTGGCCCTAGAGCGCTAATGGACTGAGGCAGCAGCCTCAGAAGCAAAGGAGCACCTACTGGATTTCAGGGCCTCCTTTTAAAAAAAAATATATTTAAGGCATCATGTCAGGTTTGAAGAGGTCTTGTGGTGCCAAACCAGTGGAAACCCCCCAAAAGTGACCCTATTTTGGAAACTACACCCCTCAAGGAATTTTTAAAGGGGTATAGCTAGCATTTCGTCCCCACAGTTTTTTTGCAGAATTTAGTGGAATTAGTCTGTAAA
This sequence comes from Rhinoderma darwinii, assembly GCF_050947455.1. NCBI lineage: Eukaryota > Metazoa > Chordata > Amphibia > Anura > Rhinodermatidae > Rhinoderma > Rhinoderma darwinii. The sequence continues at coordinate 90,404,341 of NC_134687.1, forward strand.
GATGAAAATCTACTTTTTTTCTGAAAAAACATAGAATTTTTTCATTTTTACAAGGTATAAAGAAGAAAAAACACCCCAACATTTATAAAGCAATTTCTCCCAATTACGGCAATGCCCCATATGTGGTAATAAACTGCTGTTTGGACTCACAGCAGGGCTCAGAAGCAAAAGAGCGCATTTTGGAGCACAGATTTTGCTAGAATAGTTTTTGGTGCCATGTCATGTTTGCAATGTCCTGGAGGGACCAAAACAGTGGAAACCCCCAAAAAGTGACCCCATTCTGGAAACTACACCCCTCAAGGATTTTTTTCTAGCGGTATAGTTAGCATTTTGTCCCCACAGTTTTTTTGCAGCATTTAGTGGAATTAGTCTGTGAAGATGAAAATCTACTTTTTTCTGAAAAAACATAGAATTTTTTCATTTTTACAAGGAATAAAGAAGAAAAAACACCCCAACAATTATAAAGCATTTTCTCCCGATTACGGCAATACCCCATAAGTGGTAATAAACTGCTGTTTAGACCCACGGCAGGGCTCAGAAGGGAAGGAGAACCATTTGAAGCACAGCTTTTGCTGGAAAGGTTTTCGGGTGCCATGTCGCATTTTCAGAGCTCCTGAGGTACCAGTACAGTGGAAACACCAAAGAAGTGACCCCATTTTGCAACCTGCCCCCTCAAAGAATTTATCTAGGTGTGTGATCACTTTTATGACCCCATATTTTTTGGGGCTGAATTTAGTAGAAATCTGCCATTAAAAACAAAATGTTAAATTTTTCACAAATGCGTCATTTAGAGGACAAATTTTTCAGACACAGCATGTAAGTGCAGGAAGACACCTCAATGTTGATTGGGATTTTTCTTCTGAGTTTAGAAATACCCCCAAAGTGGTCTAAATATGTTGTCTGGACACTTAGCAGTGCCTGGAAGTGAAGAAGCACTGCGAGGGTTTTGAGGCCTAATTTTTACTTGGATGATTTTTGGCCACAAGCATAGGCCTGAAAAAATTGTGCAGATCATACACATTTGTTAGAGTATTAGGTATTCATCTAGGGATATATTGAGGGTTTTTTTTTTTGTTTGTTTTTTTAGAGTGTCCAATTCTAAAAATGGGTAAAAGACCAGAATGATAAAAGAAGGGGTGGGGGTTTTAAAAGTATAACATTTTTAATCCAGGGAGGTGTGGTAGATGCGGAAGCACTCCTTCATGCACAGTCCGGGTTTAGATGGGCAAGTTTCGCACTATGTGCTATCCTTATGGATACCCCTTTTTGCGCAGACACGGCACCTTTTCTGTGCCCTGCCTTTTTTTTGCTGTAGCAGGCACTTCACTAGGAAAGTGCTGCCCAGGAACAATTCGGCAAACATTACTTGGAGCAGCAGACGTTTCCTCCACCTCGTCTCCAAATAAAATAAATTTTATCATTTTCTCTTGGTATTCCAAGTATGTACCCGGATTGCCAGCTTTCCTAAAAATTAAAAAGGAGTTATATAGTGCCAGCTGGACAAGGTACCAGCTGGACAAGGTACACTGCCAGTTTCTTGTACCAGATTTTACACTATCTCATGGCACTATATGGTTTCAACACCTGATCATTCAGGTCAACCCCCCCCCCCCCCCCCCATGAATTTATTATATGCCTGAATGCACACAGGCTTCATCGTGGATGATGTGAATCCACGTGTGGGGACAGGGGTGCAGCTGGCGTCATGTATAGATGTCAGCATATAGACCTCTTTTTTGTCTCTAAATTTGAGACACAGGATCCCATCCTGCAGCAATGCCCTGCTTTCGCCAATTTGCAGGGATTGGCTGATGAGGGTCTTGGGAAGGTGCCTCTGATTTTTTCGCACCGTCCCACATGCCTCTGTTTTTTTGTCTTTTAGACATTTGAACAGGGGTACACTTGTGTACCAGTTGTCCAAGTACAAGTTGTACCCCTGATCAAGCAGTGGGTGCAGGAGGTCCCACACTATCTTCCCTGTTGTGGACAGGACGGGGGGACATTTTGGGGGCTGTATTGTCCTGTCCTTCCCCTCATAAATCCGGAAAGCGTGTGTGTATCCGGTGTCCGATTCACACAGCTTGTAAATTTTTATCCCGTACCTGGCGCGCTTATTTGGCAAATATTGGCGAAATTTCAGCCTGCCCTTGAAGTGCACCAGGGATTCATCTATAGAGATTTCTTTTTGAGGGGTGTAGACTGCTGAAAAATTTTGGGATAAAATGTTAATGAGGGGCGTAATTTTATAAAGTCTATCAAAGTTTAGGTCATCCGCAGGGGGGCATTGGGAATTGTCACTAAAGTGAAGAAATTTATGGAGGGTCTCAAAGCGGTGTCTCGTCATTGTATTGCGGTACAGCGGACAATTATACAGAATGTCCGTGGACCAGTAGGATCTCACTTCGGGCTTTTTAGTGAGACCCATGTTGAGGACTAACCCCCAATACTTGTGCATTTCTGCACAATTAGTCGGTTGCCACCGACTGGCCTGGGCATGAAAGGCGTTGGGGTGTTCAGAAATAAACTGCTGGGCGTAAATGTTGGTTTGATCAACCATGAGCTGGATCAAATTGTCTGTGAAGAACAATTTGAAAAATCCAATAATAGGCAGCCCTTCTGTCTGCACGTGAATGCCTGCCGCAGCAGTAAATTCTGGAATTTGGGGGGTGTAATTGGTTTGTTGTTGACCAATCACTGCTGACTGTACCAGGGTCAGGCAGAACCTGGGCACTAACCCTCCTGCGACTACGAGGAGGTTCCTCACTGTCACTGGAGGAGGAGGATGAGAGAATGAACTGTGGTTCCTCACCACTCGCTGAGTCCGTATCGGACGCGATCATTGCATACGCCTCTTCAGCGGTGTAAAGTCTCGCTGCCATTTTGGGTGTGTGTGTGTGTGTGTGTGCGCGCGTATGTATGTATGTATGTATGTATGCATATATATATATATATATGTAGTGTTTACACACACGTAGCTCACAGAACTGTAACAAAGTCTAACAAAGATTTTTTTTTTTGTTTTTTTTTGTTTTATAGCACTTCGTAAAACTTACTAACGGACACTGAGGCTGACTGACTCCGGACGCTACGTATTGACACTGACAATGGATTGACGCTGACTGACACTTACTGACAAGTGATGCGACTGACAGTAATGGATTGACGCTGAAAATGGATTGACGCAGACTAACTGACAACGGACACTGACTGACACTGACTAACTGACACTTACTGACAAGTGACGCGACTGACAGTAATGGATTGACGCTGACTAACTGACACTGACCAGTGACGCGACTGACAGTAATGGATTGACACTGACAATGGATTGACGCAGACTAACGGACACTGACTGACACTGACTAACTGACGCGACGAATTGACGTAGACGAGCAACTACCTACGAACTAAATCAAATTATTATTTGTTTTTTTTAAACTCATTTTATTGAAAATACATAGTACAAAAGGTATGATAAACATAACATTTTGGGTGACATGCAAGAAACCCATTTTTTCCTATGTCACATATACATACAAACAACAACATCGATCTCCGTTACACAATGAGAATGAGATTTGGTACATCCGTTTCCGGTATGTTACTGAGTATAACCATTACATTTATAGGAACAAAAAACAATGCAAATATATACATCCTTATTATAAATAGCTGTACAATCTAAGACTGATCTCGTCCAACACCCAAACGAGACACCCACCCCAGTTAGGACCCGCTGCCACGTCCCTGCAACTGAATTAAACCCCCAGACTGTTTAGGGAGGACCTGAGGTCACCTACATTGAACGATGCAAGAGGCGATGAGCACCATCTACCCCACACCTCCAGAAATTTATACGGACATCCCTATGTTTGTATACTAGATTAACGTAAGGTATTACTGAGTTGAGCAGTGTTTTCCATTGTGGAACCGTTGGGTGAACATCTCCCATCCAACGAAGTGCAATAGCCTTCCTGGCCATGAACAGGGCCTCCCGTAAAAATATACCTTCATAGTGTGTTCAGTAGTCTGATGGGAGCAGACCCAACAAACACAACCCAGGCTCACAGGGGACTCGTTTGCCTGTTATTGATGAGAGGAAGTCTGTGACCCCTCTCCAGAACTTAGCTATTACCGGACAGTGCCACACCATATGGTCAAAGTCTGCCCGACCATGCTGGCATCTTTTACATCTAGCCGAGGAAGATCTGCCCATATGCAATAGCCTGGTAGGAGTAATATAACATCTATGAATGATATAAAGCTGCGTCATTTTATTATTAGCCGCTGGTGAAGCCGCAAGGTGTGAAGACATTGCATCGAGCCAATCCCCCTCAGTCAGGTTCGGAATCAGCCCCTTCCATCTGAGTTCCACCACACATTCGGCGTGCGCTAACCTTTGAGACAGCAGGAACGTGTAGACTACTGATATCAGGCCCCGTGGGCCTTGTGTTCGAAGTACCCCTATAAGGGGTAGGGAAGATATCAAAGTCTGAGCGTGTCTGAATTGGGCCCTGAGAACATGGTGCAGTTGTACACATCTAAATGTATCCCTCTCTGGCACCTGGAACGTATCTTGTATCTCCCTTGCTGACAAAGCGTGTCCATCTTCAGTACTCAAATGTTTCATTTGTGTCACCTCTAAATCCTCCCAGTATGCATGATCCTGAAATCCCAAAAAGTGTGGTAGCCCATGGTTGGACCACAGCGGCAATTCCGCTACCGTATCGTTACATTTCAACAGTGACTTTACATGGGCCCCCACCTGCTTCGCTAGTTTAATCAACGGTAACGTATGCTTAGGGCTAAAATCATGGGGTTCTAAAACGAGCCATAAATTAGGGACTCTGAGGAAATGTGCTAGATGATGTTCGGCATTGGGCAATGGGTCATCCAACAGCCACAGCCTAATATATCTAAGTTGACCTGCCAAATAGTATAAAAACACATCCGGTAGGGCCGCACCCGCCCTCTGTTTAGGCCTCTGCAAAGTGTCTAGTTTGAGCTTATGTCTATTCTTACCCCAGATAAAAGGAGTGAATATAGAGTTGACCAAATTGAAGAACTTTTTAGGAACCAGTGTGTCCGCGTGTTCCAAGACATATAACAATTTAGGTAGCACTACCATTTTAATTAGGTTAATTCTACCCGCCACTGATAAGGGGAGTGATTTCCAGACTGCAAATTTATCTTTCAAATATGAAAGTAGGGGGTACATATTTATATCGTATGAGTGTGAACTATCCCTAGATATCCAAACTCCCAGGTATTTAAAACTATGCACCACTTGTAGACCCTGAAAATGTGAGCCCCACCCACAATTATTAGAATGGAGAGGCACGAGATAGGACTTACTCCAGTTAACATGTAGGCCCGAAAAACTGCTAAACACCTCCATCAATCTCATAGCCCTAGGTAATGAGGCATTCGGATTGGCCAGGAACAGCAGCATATCGTCAGCGTAAAGTCCTATGCGGTATTCTCGCGGTCCGATTCGAATGCCTTGAAAGGCCATATCTCCTCGAATCCCTATAGCCAGGGGCTTTATGGCAAGTGCGAACAACAGGGGGGACCATGGGCACCCCTGTCTCGTACCTCTATGAAGCAGAAAGGAGGGGGACAAAATCCCATTAACAACTACCGAGGCTCGAGGCTCTTTATATATGATTGTAATCCATTTGATAAAGGTAGTCCCGAACCCAAATCTCCTGAGCACCTCACACAGGTATGTCCACTCTATAGAGTCAAATGCCTTGGCTGCGTCCAAGGATGCCAGCGCCCAATCCTGCTGCTCCCACCACCCCATCTGAGTAACCACCTGAGCTCTACGAATACTATCCGAGGTAGATTTCCCTGGTATAAATCCGGTCTGATCTGAGTGTATGACCTCTTTGATGACCCGAGCTAGTCTATTGCCATTAATTTAGTCAGTATCTTATAGTCTATGTTAAGCAGTGATATGGGCCGGTAAGAACCACAATCCTCTGGGTTCTTGCCTGGTTTTAGAATAACTACTATGGTAGCGTCTTTCATAGAGTCCGCCAGGTCACCCGCCGATAAGCACGCCTCGAATAGAGAAAAGAGTTGGGCCGACATGACATCAATGTATTGAATATATACTTCCAGAGGAATCCCATCTGGGCCCGAGGCCTTACCCTTAGTCATATCCAGTATACACTCAGAAATCTCCTCCACTGTGAAGGGCGACTCGAGTAACTCACAACCCTCATCCGACAACTGCGGATACTGCATGCCATCTAAATATTTCACCAAATCTTCCATTGAGTGCCCAGCCCTAGACGTATATAAGTCCCTATAGAAGTCTGCAAATTGAGCCACTATCTCCTGGGAGGTATGGACCAGAACGTTCTGAGCATTTCGAATGTTCAACACTGGAGGAGACATGGTATTCTGTCTCACCACATGAGCCAAGAGTTTGCTGGATTGGTTACCCAATTCAAAAAAGGATTGGCCAGTGAAGAAGACTCTACGGTCCGCCTTCTCCTGTAGTACCAGAAGATAATCCCTCCCCACCGAGAGCCAAGCCTCGCCGTTTTGTGGGGAGGGATCACCCACAAACGCGGCCTCCAACTCTCCACACCTTCCCGCCAAATCCCTTTCCCTTTGAGCCGAGGAGCGCTTCACAAATGATATTGATGATTTCAGGCAGCCTCTCAAATACGCTTTCAGCTTATCCCATCTTAGCAACCCATTCTGCTCCTGCCTATGTGCTTCAAGAAAGACATCAAGCTGATCTGGGATCCTATCGTTTGGTTTGATTAATTGGAGCCAAAACGGGTGAATTTTAATGGCCCCCCTCCTGCCCACCTCCGGCAGTGACAGTTGAAGGAGTATCGGACTGTGATCAGAAATTGCTCTGGGGAGATGTTCAATGCTTTCCATAGAATTATAGATGGAGGGCGTGCCAAAAATATAATCTATACGAGACAATGAATCAAATTGTGGTGTGTGGCATGTGAATTCGCGAAGTCCCATATGACTAACTCTCCATAAGTCTAGAAAGGAGGAGACCTCCAGCTCACCAGTAGTTGCGTCTCCAGACACCTCGCACGGATCCCCGCTACGGCCAGCGGTAGGTATATCAGGAAAAAGAAAGAGAAAATCCAGCGCTGTGTTTGATTAAAAAGGAAAATTGTTCCCAATTTTATTGAAAAAATAGTTAAAAGTTACACGGAGACGCAGTCTCAAGGTGTATATATAGCGGGCTGGATGACCTTGGCCTACGCGTTTCGAGCAAGCGTGTTGCTCTTAATCATGGCAAAAAGAATATGAGTGCCCCCAATGCTGTGTCTGCTTTATGTACAGATCCCGGTCCTTACAATTTAACAATCTCGCCAGGAATGGTCGAGGGTTCGCTCCTGGGGGTGGCGGCCTCGCCGGAACCCTATGCGCTCGTTCCACCGCAAAAGCCTGCGAAAACACGGTATCTGGAAACATCTCTCAGCCATTTCTCTGTAAACTCGTCCGGGCGAGCTCCTTCTGCTCGTTCTGGTAGGCCTATGATGCGAAGGTTGTTCCTCCTCAGCCTGTTCTCCAAATCATCCGCTTTCTGGCGCCATAAATCCACCTTGCCAGAGAGGTCCCGAAGTGTGTGGGGTATATTAGCTGTACGGTCCTCCAGATCCGACAACCTGGTTTCAGCATGTGTGACTCGGTCCCTCAAGTTGTGCAAATCCTGCCTCAGAAGACCCACATCGACCTTATCCTCCTCTATTTTTGTTGTGACCGAGGTCTTGGTCTCTAATATCGCTGCCAGCAGCGTCTCCGATACTTGCTGCAATGTCAGTCCAGGCTGTGCTGTTACCTCAGCTGCAGGGAGTGACTCCGCCTGCCCTCCAGAAACTTTTGCCGGCCCCTCTGCTCCATGCTGTGAGGACTCGCCGCGGGCGCCATCTTGGACCGCACCCCGGGCAAACTCCTTCAACTTCTCCGCGGCCCCTGTCGCTTTTGACGGTCCCATTTTGCTCCTCGTGGGTCTCTTACCCTTCCTCCGCAAGTGGTAAGGAATGGTGGCCACAGTAATTCCGCCGCAGGATGAATACTAGGGGTCTCTAGTCAGAGCCGAAGTTCCGTGCGACCGCTCACATCAGTGCCTGGCCACGCCCCTCAAATTATTATTTGTGATCAAAAAAGAGAAAAAATATCTCCCTTATACACTGGGAGGCGGTGGGGAACAGGGGAAGTGAAAATTAGGGGTTATTCTCTATTTTCACTGACTACACGATACAGGCTCTGATCTCTCCAACTACTAAACACCAACTAAGAGATCAGAGCCTGTATCCTGTATTTTTAAACCGCCCTGCAACAAAACTGAACGGACCCACAAATCACAGCTCTCGCCGGCAATGGACCAATAGCAGCAGTCCATTGCCGGTCACATGGGACATGGGGGAGGTAGGTGGAGCTTTGTAACCGTTCCCGGACTTAACTACGAGTCCCGGGAATGGTTTTAAAAACTTTTTACTGTTATAGCAATGTGATCGGTGGATCTGTACAAATCCACCGACCACATCGATCACCGGCATTGGACCGTTAATCGGGGTCCGTTGCCGGTGACTCTGGAGTGTTAGCTGTCAGGGACAGCTTCTATCCTGGTTCCCGGCGCACACAACCACCGGCTGTGTAGACCGGGAACGATTCAGTAACTGTACGTCCTCGTGCAGGAAGTAACCTCCCGCTACGACGGACAGTTACGTCCTCGTGCGGGTAGGGGTTAAACACATCAAAATAGGAAAAGCCATTGGCTAGTTCAACCCTGCCACACCCGCAATCCGAATAGACTATATGCTTTAAAAAGTATCTCAGACACCTAGACTTGTCGTCTTTCTTCCCCCCCCCCCCCCCCCCAAGTCTTTCAAATTTCAAATACAAAAAAAAGCACAACACTACATATTGCATATACCCTGTATACAACAATAACTTCTGGTTAACTTGTAATAAAAAAATCCAACAATTCATCGATACACTTTATCACAATTTAAACAGTCACGGGATTCGTAGCCAATGGCACTCCCCTGCAAAATCCTGCAAAACATTATTTCACAGGAGACCTAATGAGGGGGAAAAAAAACACAAAAAAAAATACTCAAATCCTCTTTTCTCCCCCGCTGCCTCCATTATTCCACATTCACAATGAACCAAGGTCCATGGATACGAAATATTTTATTTTACACAAATATATTTAAATTGTAAGGCCGAATTAACATATCTTTCTCACTCTAACTTAAGAGGGGCCTCGTTGCCTATCCATTTGGACATTATTACTTTCCTGGAGAAATACAGCAGCTTTGTAATAGCCTTTTTCATATATCCCTTTTAAATGTATCCCTTCTCGGTCCCCTAGTATACATACTATGGTGTTTTCCTGAACAATGTCTTCATAAATAGTTTTAATCCGGTCCAACACAATTCACCAGTATTATTTGATGATCTCACACTCCCATAACATATGGAAAAAGACTCCCTATAACTACTTTACATTTCAGACAATCAGGGTTCCCATTGTTTTTTAACATTTTTGCCACCCTATAGGGGGAATAATAAGCTCTATATAGTTGAGTCTAAGAACCTAGTGTATAGAGTGACAAGTGAGGGATGGCATTTGTTGTTCTATCCCATGGATTCAGTGAAAGCTCATCCACATAAGGCCGGATTCACACGAGCGTGTGCGTTTTGCGCGCGCAAAAAACGTGGCGTTTTGCACCCGCAAAAGCCACTTAACAGCTCCGTATGTAAAAATCACGGACTGTCTGCACGGCCCCATAGACTAATATAGGTCCGTGTGAGGCGCGTGAAAATCACGCACGGTGCACGGACGTATATCACGTTCATCTAAATAAGCCCTAACTTTTACATCTATCGGTAATTCTTGCCTACTTCCTTTAATCAGCATACCATATATTCTAGATATCAACCCTTTCATCTTATTTTTTATTTATTTTTATTTTTTTAGTGCAAAACAATCTTTTATTTGTTCACAGTTAAACACAAGCAAATAGTCATAAACAGTTCTGGACATCCTGGGGTATAGTCTGCTCTGTCTGCAGCCTGTCCACCTGCTTGCAGGATCGCGGTTTCATGATGTGAACCGTAGTCTGCTGGTCAATAATAAACACGGGTAATGGCAAGAACATGACATAGCGGGGATTAACCCAAGCAGAAAAAGATTCATTACGTCTCTGCGGTCATTAACCGTGTATTGACCACAGAGGATATTGTGGCTTAGAAGAAAATGCCTGCTTTTTCCAAATTCAGCACTACTCTAATCGAATAGGCCAGGTCTAGTTTTGCAGCTCAATACCATTTAAGTGAATGGGGCAGAGGTACAATACCGCACATGGCTTATGGTTAAGAGTGGCGCTGTTTCTAAGTTTCATATAACCCCTTTAAATGTATATCAACCATCAATGGAGGCTGCAGCCAATGAATTTACTAGGAACTAGTGACATCATTAAGACTGTGTACCTCAATGATGCCTCTAGCCCTCAATAAACCTGGTTTAATATTGGGTAAGCTTAAAAAAATTGCAGCCAAGTGGACCACTAGATAGATAATGATGTCAATGGAGGCGAGTGCCGATATAGATCTATTATAAGGAGCATTGTTACAGGCTTGTTCTATTGTATTGCCTCAGATATATTAAAGTAAACTGGTGATCTTGTGGTTGCGCTTTACAGCACGGTGCAATTATCCTAAATGTAAACTTTACGATCTTACCTTTTGGAGGTGGGGATCAAATGTGCATAAGTGGTAAAGGGGGGTGACTTCGTATTGTCAGAAAAGATTTAATGCTTAAAGTAGTGTTCCCCCAAACTCCTGGCTCTCCAGCTGTTGCAAAACTGCAACTCCCGTCATCTGCTAAAAGCCACTTGCTATCAGTGCACGAAGGGAGCAGTAACCCCGCAACAGCCGGAAAGCCACAAGTTGGCTAGCACTGGTTTAAAATCATTTTTTGATGTAGTAAAGTAATTAACATGTGATCCTCCAAGGTCAGCATAATGTGCTATAGTCTAGGAAAGGGGTGATAGGTGCATTTGTGTAGTGTTTAATTCAAGGGTTTTCGTTAAAGTGCAATCATCTAAACTAAAAACTAAAGTTCAGGCTAATCATCACGGATCTATCCATATATGTCTAAATTATTTGGGCTGTTTCAACTTATGGCAGACTGAAATGATGAAGGAACCAACTGCTAGCGCCACTTGGTAGCAGAGGATAGATATTTATGTAATGGGACTGGGCTATGGGTTTCAAGTGCAGATACTGCAAAGGGGGAGGGAGTGGTATATAAGAACCAGGAAAAGTCGGATGAGCCCAGGTGAACGGTTGGTCCCTTACGTCATTTGGCATCCAACTAACATATAAGGCCACTTCTATAAAGCAATATGCGGGACTGAGCTGCCATATTCCAGCACCTTATGGGAGGGTTTGACACTGGCGATATGTACTAAGTTATTCGTTGCAGAATGGCTTTCAGGTGCGGGTTGGATCTAGCAGAGGTCTATCAATTATAAAAATGTTCCTTCCAGTACTTAAATGCTCAGATTACGACCCCAAAACAAGACAAATTCAATTAGCAATGATCGGTTCCGGACCCAACGGGCAAGTGCACAAGAATGGAGACCACGGTCATAATGGTAGAGGGCAAAGTAAATGGAAAAAATGTCCAATGTTGAATCTAGAAGATCAGTAGGCCCCCTGTATGTGGTCTTCGCAGACATTGAAAAAGGTACACTACCTTTCAAAAGTTTGGGGTCACCCAGACAATTTTGTGTTTTCCATGAAAACGAACACTTATATTTATCAAATGAGTTGCAAAATGACTAGAAAATATAGTCAAGACATTGACAAGGTTAGAAATAATGATTTTTATTTCAAATAATAATTTTCTCCTTCAAACTTTGCTTTCGTCAAAAAATGCTCCATTTGCAGCAATTACAGCATTGCAGACCTTTGGCATTCTAGTTGTTAATTTGCTGAGGTAATCGGGAGAAATTTAACCCCATGCTTCCAGAAGCCCCTCCCACAAGTTGGATTGGCTTGATGGGCACTTCTTGTGTACCATACGGTCAAGCTGCTCCCACAACAGCTCTATGGGGTTGAGATCTGGTGACTGCGCTGGCCACTCCATTACAGATAGAATACCAGCTGCCTGCTTCTTCCCTAAATAGTTCTTGCATAATTTGGAGGTGTGCTTTGGGTCATTGTCCTGTTGTAGGATGAAATTGGCTTCAATCAAGCGCTGTCCACAGGGTATGGCATGGCGTTGCAAAATGGAGTGATAGCCTTCCTTATTCAAAATCCCTTTTACCTTGTACAAATCTCCCACTTTACCAGCACCAAAGCAACCCCAGGCCATCACATTACCTCCACCATGCTTGACAGATGGCGTCAGGCACTCTTCCAGCATCTTTTCAGTTGTTCTGCGTCTCACAAATGTTCTTCTGTGTGATCCAAACTCCTCAAACTTCGATTTGTCTATCCATAACACTTTTTTCCAGTCTTCCTCTGTCTAATGTCTGTGTGGTTTTGCCCATATTAATCTTTTCATTTTATTAGCCAGTCTCAGATATGGCTTTTTCTTTGATACTCTGCCCTGAAGGCCAGCATCCCGGAGTCGCCTCTTCACTGTAGACGTTGACACTGGTGTTTTGCGGGTACTATTTAATGAAGCTGCCAGTTGAGGACCTGTGAGGCGTCTATTTCTCAAACTAGAGACTCTAATGTACTTGTCTTGTTGCTCAGTTGTGCAGCGGGGCCTCCCACTTCTCTTTCTATTCTGCTTAGAGCCTGTTTGTGCTGTCCTCTGAAGGGAGTAGTACACACCGTTGTAGGAAATCTTCAGTTTCTTGGCAATTTCTCGCATGGAATAGCCTTCATTTCTAAGAACAAGAATAGACTGTCGAGTTTCACATGAAAGCTCTCTTTTTCTAGCCATTTTGAGAGTTGAATCGAACCCACAAATGTAATGCTCCAGATTCTCAACTAGCTCAAAGGAAGGTCCGTTTTATAGCTCCTCTAAACAGCAAAACTGTTTACAGCGGTGCTAATATAATTGCAAAAGGGTTTTCAGGTGTTTTCTAATCATCCATTAGCCTTCTAACACAGTTAGCAAACACAATGTACCATTAGAACACTGGAGTGATGGTTGCTGGAAATGGGCCTCTATACACCTATGTAGATATTGCATTAAAAACCAGACGTTTGCAGCTAGAATAGTCATTTAGCACATTAACAATGTGTAGAGTGTATTTCTGATTAATTTAATGTTATCTTCATTGAGAAAAACTGTGCTTTTCTTGCAAAAATAAGGAAATTTCTAAGTGACCCTAAACTTTTGAACGGAATTGTACGTGCTCATTCCTTGTAGGTCCCAATTTGTTCATTGCGAGGAGGGGAATGAAACAGTCAATTTAAAGTTGGAGAAAAGACTGAGATGAAGGGGATAAATAAAGCAGGGGGTGACGTAAAGAGATTCAGTGATCCCTTTCAGTTTCAGTGGTCTGCCACTGATGCACTGCAGAAGTAGAGAGATGTTTATTGAAGGTTCAGACACCAAGGATTGAAGCCAGAAGGAAGGTAACACTGATTGCTCGCCTCCTAACTGTGGTTATGTGTCTAGTCAGTCATAGTCCATGATTTGAAAATCCCGTACACATGGGCTTTCCGCATTACTTGCTGTGGACACTCCAGCCTCAGATCCCGGTCCCTGGCAAAGCTCAGTTTTCAGGATCTCCGAAAGACTACTCATTACTTCCCCATCGCAATAACTCTCGCTCTTGTTACAAAACAACTCACGGGCCTGGGTACAAAGAAAACTTTTCGCATTTGGGTACGAGCCAATAGTCAGATGGCCGCTGGGAGGTAACTCCAGCTCCTCTCTAAGGCCAAGTGGCAAGTTAGTGCCTTTCTTCGGGGTAGACAGACTGCTGCTGCTTCCTCCACTAGAGAGAACGCTTATGTGCATGGCTGCTTTGTTACCGTTACTGACATTCAATTCTTCCGTGATTGAGTCGTCGGGACTGGAACTGCTGTCAACATCGAACCTTTCCTCCGCAACTTCTGCAGTTTCAGCTTTTTCTTCCGATTACTTCTTCAACAAACCTTCTTTCTCAAGCTGGCTATACAGACCGAGGATCTCCACTTCAAAGACCTGACTTATCCTCTTCTGGGCATTATACTTACTCTCTGCTGCTTGGAGCTGCCCTCTGTTCTTCAATTTCACATCTTCCAAGAATTTATTTTGCTCCTGGAAAAGCAGCTCTTTTTGTGTATGTACTGCCAAAGCAAGCACTCAACCCTTTCATCTTAGTTTGCCCAGCTATATAGTCTAGTTTGGGCAATGTCTGCATTTGAGTTGAACATTTACTTTGCCCAAGAGCTGTTCTAATCTGTAAATATCGAAAAAAAACAAAAACCTCTTATTTACCCGAAAAGTATAATGTAGTTGAAAGTACTCCTTATCCAAACTTTTATTCCACCATATTGGGGCATTATGCAATAATCCATAATTACCAAGTTCGTCCTTTAGAGCTTTCCACACTTTTTGAGCCAAGACTGCTGTTGGAAACTCAACCTGAACTAAGTCTGCCACTATCCCTATTTCCAGTAACTCGATAGCACCCTACCTCTTGAAAAAGGGAAACTTCCTCCCTATAAGTTCTATATAGACTATGTTTTCCTTTCTCTCACACATCATTTTAACCTGGGCTGCAATATATAATAATGTAACTACAGGAATAGCCATCCCCCCTGATCTCCCACCCCCCTGTAGATGGCTCAATTTTCTTCTCGGCTGCCTTCCTCTCCAAACCAGGTCACTAAACAAACTTCCTATGGTTCTGAATGCTTTCTCAGGAAGCCATATTGGGCAATTAATCATAAAATGCAAAATAGAGGGAATCTGTACAATTTTAATAAGGGATATTCTCCCCACTATATTCAATCCCAGTTTAGACCAAAATCTTTATCTTTGACCCACTCATACATAAAATGAGAACTATGTTGTATCGATTAGAACCAAACAAATCCTTCATAATATTTATAACGAGATACTTAACCCCTTAGTGACCACCAATACGCCTTTTCACGGCGGTCACTAAGGGGCCTTTGGCTAGGCCGCCGCCTTTTCACGGCGGCCCAGTCTAAGCCCTGCACGGGTGTCCAGCCAGGCTCCTGCGCCAACGACCGCGATTGAAGTTTACAATAGCGACCGCGGAATTTAACTTGTTTACAGAGGAAAGGTGCTCACTCTGTCACCCATCGGTGGCGCGCAGATGCAATTGCGGGCCTCCGATGGGGTGTCATAGCAGCCGGGGGCCTGATAAAAGCCCCCAGGTCTGTTCTTGGTTTATGCCTATTAGGACACTGGAGGCACGTCTTAATATATTGCCGGTGAAGTTTACTCTGACAGGCAATAATGCTCTGGTATACTAAGTATACCAAAGCATTATAAAGCGATCTAAAGATCGCATAGGAAAGTCCTCTAGTGGGACTAAAAAAGTAAAAGTAAGTAATGTGAAATAAAAATGATTAATAAAAATTACAGTAAAAAAATAAATACATTTTTTTCCATAAAAAGTGGTTTTATTTAGTAAAAGTGTAAAAAATAAATAAAAGTACACATATATTGTATCGCCGCGACCGTAATGACCCAAACAATAAAGTTAATATGTAATTTAAACCGTAAGGTAGACACCGTTAAAAAAAAACAACGCAAAAAACAATGTCGAAATTGCTATTTTTTTCCATTGCCCCCCCAAAAAAAGTCATAAAAGTTAATCAATAAGTCCAATGTACACCAAAACTGTACCAATCAAAACTATGCCTCGTCCCGCATAAAAACAAGCCCAAAAAATCACTACATTGAGGGAGAAATAAAAAAATTACGGCTCTTGGAAAGCGACGATGCAAAAACAAATAATTTTAGTTCAAAAGTGTTTTTATTGTGCAGAAGTCGTAATACATAAAAAACCTATACATATGTGGTATCGTCGTAATCGCACCACCCCATAGAATAAAGGTAATGTGTTATTTACGCCGCACAGTGATCGGCGTCAATTTAAAACGCATAGAACAATGGCTGAATTTCAGGTTTTTTTTTTCTACCCCCCCCCCAAAAAAAGGTAATAAAAGTTAATAAAAAAATTATATCTACCTCAAAATGGTGCCATTAAAAACTAAAACTAATCCCGCAAGAAAACAAGTCACATGTAGCTATGTCGACAGAGAAATAAAAAAGTTATAGCTCTTTGACTGCAACTATAGAGAAATGAAAAAAATAGCTTAGTCATGAGGGCCTAAAATAGGCTGGTCACTAAGGGGTTATATGGGTCGTTTCCCTGAACTATCTGTATTCCATTATCCAAAGCCAACATCATCGATTTTCCTCCAGTTAATTTGCAACCCTGATACTCAAATTCCTTTAAGATATCAAGTACCCTCCCGACCGATAGGTAGGACCCCAAGAAAAGTATAATATCATCTGCATAGAAAGCCACCTTTTCCTCCCTCTCCAGATATTTAAATCCCATGATCTCCTCATCTCCTCTAATTCAAACCGCCAATGGCTCAATTCCTAAAGCAAATAATAGTGGAGAGAGTGGACCCCCCCTGCCTAATCCCCCTACCAATCGGGAAGGTCTCCGATACTATGCCATTAATTTCCAATCTGGCCCTTCGTTCGGAATACAATAATTTAATCCGATTGATAAAGTTAGTGCCAAAACCCATACCTTCCAGTACTTCCCATAGATAAGACCATTCAAGCGTATCAAAGGACTTGGCTGCATCTAGGGAAAAAAAATCAGCCTTTGACCATCATTATCTGGGTTTGACTGTATTTTCATAAACAACCTTCTAAGATTGGTAGAGGTAGAACCAAATCAGCCATCACCACTGAAAGATGAGGCTAAAATTTTGGCAAGTAATTTAAAGGGAACCTGTCACCAGCATTTCACCTATCAAACTTTACTTGTCCCTCACTGGCCCCTGCTATCAAAAGTTCATTGCCGTTATCCCCTCTCCTAAACTCCTCCTCTAACTGTAAATAACGGTCTGCCAACATTTTGCGCCTTTTATCGTAATAATCCGGTGTCACTTTATGCGCACACCCCAGAAGAGGACATCAATACACAAACGTGGGATTTTGTGTGCTGGGGGAAGGCGAGGAGTTGTCAATCAAAAGTAAGGAGGCAGGGAAAACTCGGAAAGACTTCAGGAATGAAGATATGACTTTTTTCAAATGAAGATTTGACTCTTTTCAAACGAAGATCTGACTCTTTTCTGCTCATTAGCATACGGTGCGGGAACACTAAAAATCTGAATACTAAAACTACAGAGCCGACTAAGAAGACAATTATAGGTTATATAGAAATGATTTTTCACCCACTTCCACCAGGTAGTGCTGGTTTAATAGATGAAATGCTGGTGACAGGTTCCCTTTAATATCTGTATTTATCAGCAATATAGAACGATATGAATCCATGTTTAGGGGGTCTTTCTCTTTTTTAAGGCTTAATATTACTAATGTCTCTGACATGGAGATAGGAAGTTTCCTCTCCTTAAATGCCACTTCAAACGCCTCTTTTTAAGCCTCCTCAAACACTGTTCACTATATCGCTGATAAATCTCAAAAGGTAACCCATCTAGCCCCGGAGAGTTCCCTCTTGTGGATGCAGCCAAGGCCCTCTCCACTTCCTCCAGCGACAATGGAGCGTCCAAACTAACTGTCTGTTCTCACGAGAGTCTAGGCAGTGTCGTTTTTCCTAGAAAAGTCCTCATCACATGTAATGGCTTTGTCAGCTTGGTATGATACATGCCTTTATAAAAGGACTCAAAAATAGAAATTATCTCATTTGAATCTGTTACTATTCTCGCATTTTCAGATCTAATAGCGGAAATTTTATTTTTTTGTGCTTGATTCTTGACATCCCTGCTAACACTTTACCTGGAATACTACCCTCAACTGCAACTCTAAAATTTAAAAAGCATTGAGACTTCAGAGCGTTTTTCAGTTGAAGGTTTTCATAATTTTTAACTGCACTTTGCCAATTCTCCAGACCAATCTCTGTAGGTCCTTCTAGATGGTTGTTTTTTTTTTTTGTTTTTTTTTTCCATAATCTTAATTTTTTTCCTCCAATTCTTTCATAGCTATATTATCATTTTTTTTATAAATCTTAATTTCCTCGGATATAATCCCGCTGAGATAGGCCTTAAAGGTATCTTAAATAACAAAAGTATATGCTGTTTTATCATTAATATGAAGAAATGCTACTATTTCCTCCTTTACCCTGTCCTCACATTTTAATATAGATAACCAAAATGTATGTACCTTAAACCTAGCACATTGGGGGGGTTAGCTTCTAATCCACATATCACAACCAGGGGCGTATGGTCTGATAACCCTCTTACCTTATAATTAATCTTAAAGAGACTCTGTCACCACATTATAAGTGCCCTATCTCCTATATAAGGAGATCGGCGCTATAATGTAGGTGACAGTAATGCTTTTTATTTAAAAAAAACGATCTTTTTTCACAAAGTTAGGAGCGATTTAAGTTTATGCTAATGAGCTTTCTTAATGCCCAAGAGGGCGTACTTTTACTTTCGACAAAGTGGGAGTTGTACAGAGGAATGCATGACGCTGACCAATCAGCATCATGCACTCCTCTCCATTCATTTACACTGCACTAGCGATATAGATATATCGCTATGTGCAGCCTCATACACAAGCCCTGACATTACTACAGTGTCCTGATAATGAATACACATGACCATCCAGCCTGGACGTCATGTGTACTCAGAATCCTGACACTTCTGACTCTTTTTTTTGTGAGATTCCGGCAAGTGAAACCAAATCTTGTTTAGCTCCGAGATCTCGCGAGATTTCGTATCCGTTGCTGGAATCTCACAAAAAAGAGTCAGAAGTGTCAGGATTCTGAGTACACATGACGTCCAGGCTGGATGGTCATGTGTATTCATTATCAGGACACTAGTAATGTTAGGGCTTGTGTATGAGGCTGCACATAGCGATATATCTATATCGCTAGTGCAGTGTAAATGAATGAAGAGGAGTGCATGATGCCGATTGGTCAGCGTCATGCACTCCTCTGTACAACGCCCACTTGGTCGAAAGTAAAAGTACGCCCACTTGGACATTAAGAAAGCTCATTAGCATAAACTTAAATCGCTCCTAACTTTGTGAAAAAAGATCGTTTTTTTAAATAAAAAGCATTACTGTCACCTACATTACAGCGCCGATCTCCTTATGTAGGAGATAGGGCACTAATAATGTGGTGACAGAGTCTCTTTAAGTATTTTCCTAACCAAGTGTGTACTACCCAGACACATATCTATTCTGGATGGTGTATTATGGGTCTTAGAAAAAACTGAATATTCCCGTCCATCACGGTTTCCCTCCATCCACGTGTTGTGCCACCCAAATTCTTGAATCAATGTATATAATACTGAATGTTTACCCTCATTATTTTTATTCCCTAGCCTATCTAATTCAGTATGACAAACATTGTTAAAATCCCCTATTACCAATGTTCGTAAAGTGCCCACTTCTATTACAAGTTTATTTAACTTATATAATATATAAAGAACGGAGTCTGACACACCGAAAATTAATTAAAAGTTGAAAATTTTATTTAGACAAATAACAAAAAAAACATTAAAAGTTAAAGATGATTACCACAGTATGAAAAGGATACCAGACAATGATACATGCAATATTTAAGTTATAGTAGAATGAGAAACAGGATGACACTGTACAAAAATATTATTATTATATATATGTATAAATGAAAAGTAATAATAAATAATTAATTAATACATATAAGTAAAGAGCGTATAAAGAACTATACCGAAAAATATATACACACATATGTATAAAAAATGCAAATTTCATATTTAATGTACAAATAATACATACAAAAATTACAAAACACATATAAATATAATATAAGGACATACTATCAATGCAGGAAATACTTGACAATGGTTAATACATAACGGTGACAAGGATAAACAGGGTGTATTTGATAGACATAGATGTAAAAATCATATGTATGTATATGTATATTCCGAGAACATACATTAATTAAAATGTGAAAATTATACAAATTGGACAATAAAACACAAAAAAAACGTGTACAAAGATACGATGATAGCACTAATAACAACACTATCAATGAATTGTGATATAAAAATGAATAAATAAATACATAAATGAACTAATATATCTAAATGTGTGAACATAGATGTCTATGTGTAATATATATATATATATATGTATATATATATATATACAGCAATAGAAAGCAGCAGCACTCACTAGAAACAAATGTGTAGGTGCCAAGCAAGTCGTCCAGATCCAAGGACAAGGCAGTATATAGAAATAGAAATCTTGCAGCAGTCCAAAAGTGTGAAAAAAAGTGGTTTTATTCAGCCAACAAACAGCGACGTTTCTGTCCTACAATACTTGATAAAGGTCATATTGTAGGACAGAAACGACGCTGTTTGTTGGCTGAATAAAACCACTTTTCTTCACACTTTTGGAGTGCTGCAAGATTTCTATTTATATATATATATATATATATATATATATATATATATGCTGTGTATAGTAGAAATGAAGAAACGAAGTGAACAAAAAAATATATGTATATATATGTGTGTAGTGTAAAGATAATAATGATGTGAAAGAATTGTTAAAAGTGAAAATGATGTGATAAAATAGTGTGATAAACACACTTATGTAACCCCTGCAAGCAAGACAAACAATATTAATAAACAATTATGCAAAAATACACATCTGAATGTCTATGTATGATGATGCTGTGTCCCCATAATTTATACATGAGCATCAATAGAGGAGAATTAGATACATCCCCCAGATTAGGTTACTTGAAGATTGGATGAAGAAGTTGTTATGGACTCAAAAAGTCATCGGATACTAGATCACAGCAGATTCATAAATGGCCATCTGTAACGCTAAAAATAAATAAATAAATAAATAAATAAAAGTTAGAAACGAATATTGCTTAACTCGTTGCTAAACAGTTAAAACCAACACCATGAAAGATCCCGACACCTCTATAGGAACGCTGCAAATCCCAAATTTTCATTTAAACCATTAGGTTGTACTGTCTTTAGTTTCCAGATCCATCTTAACAGTTTTTTCATTAATGAACCGCCTCTCAAATCAATTTTCACATGATCTATGCCTTTAACTTTAAGGTCTCTGGATTCACATCCATGGTGCATAAAGAAATGTCTTGGAAGAGTTTTTAATAACTCTATATTTCCCGGGGCGGTGCCCCTCGCTGCCTCAATGCTATTCACGTGTTCCCTTGTTCTAATTTTAAGCTCTCTTGTGGTGAGACCAATGTAGATCTTTGGACACGGACACCATGCGTAGTAGATCACTCCCTTAGTGTTGCAATTGATTGGCCAAGTGATTTTGTATGTCACCTGGCCAGTCGAATCCACAAACTCATCGCTGTTGACCACATTTGGGCAGGCTATACATCGTTCGCAAGGACGACAGCCCCATTTTGGTTTTGATGCTCCAAAAATTGGTTTTACACATTGGGGTTGATGGTAACTATGGACAAGGGTATCACAAAGATTCCTTGCCCTTCTCGATGCTGCCGCAGGTTTTACGGGTAGAATTTCTGATAAAATAGTATCAGTTTGTAATATTGACCAATGTTTGGTAAGACATTTCCTCTTCTGCCCCCATCTGTCATGATAGGTAGTAACATACCTGATTATTGGATCCACATTTCTCTTAGTTATAGGGTGAAGAAGTTGGGTCCGTGTTGACCTCCGTGCCCTCTCATATGCCCTGTTAATACATCTTCTATTGTAACCCCTGTCAAGGAAGCGTTGTTTTAGATTATTTGGCTGTTTCTCAAAATCATCGTCAGATGAACATAACCTTTTAATCCTCAGAAACTGACCGATAGGGATGGCACGAATCAGATGACTTGGATGCGAGGATGAGGCATGTAAATATGAATCGGGGTTGATGCCAGACAGTGCTGACTTTGATATGGGTAAGGTGCTCTACTCTAGAGCCATTCATATGTAGGCTCCATTTGCCTCTTCTGCTGTCATTTCTATATACACACCCAATGGTGTATATTTGTGCGTGTAATTGGTTGCTGTGTTTAAACTCCTGCATCTAGTCCTGATTAATATGCGCCACTTATTTGTGGTCTTTACCTGATAATCTGGATGCAGGACATTATGTATCACGGCTCCACCTTACACTTATAATCTTTATTTATACAGTGTCATCCTGTTTCTCATTCTACTATAACTTAAATATTGCATGTATCATTGTCTGGTATCCTTTTCATACTGTGGTAATCATCTTTAACTTTTAATGGGTTTTTTGTTATTTGTCTCAATAAAATGTTCAACTTTTAATTAATTTTCGGTGTGTCAGACTCCGTTCTTTGTTCATAATATATTCAGAGGGTATCCCCACCGGTACCATCATGCTCATTAAGGGCTTGTAAGTCCCGCCCCCCTTCCTTTCTTTTTCCCTTTTCAGACATTTTATACCAATATATAGATATTCATCTAATTAATGTTTAACTTTCGGGAATTGTGGATTGGCTGGCTCTGCTCTTTTGGTGCTCTCCATATAGGCATAGAACTTATATAATATATATCTGATGAATAAGGGAGTGGAATATAGATTGCATCAATCACCTATTGTGTCCCTTCATAACAGACGTTCAAAAATACAAAAAGTCCTTCACTATCTGATTATGCCCTCAAAACCTCCATATTAATAGCTTTGTGTATCAAAATACTGACTGCCATGTCGGTGGCTGCGGGCCATCAGCGCCACTCTCCCCATGACAGCTGCAGCCATGAGTCGGTGAGCGCTCGCTTCCACTCACCTCAGCCGGACTTTGATGAAGGATCAGGCCGTGAGTACCCTGGACTATAAGAGGGGTCCAGCCCCCTGTTCGATGCCTGAGCGTTGTTGTTGTTTCCCTAGTTTGTCTATGCAATGGTCTCCTAGTGTGTTCCTGTTCCCTGCATTCCATACTATCCTGGTCGAGTACTGTGCTGAGCCAAAGTTGTGCCGTGCTGTATTCCTCGTCTGACCTGCTTCACCACGCCTGACGTCTACCTGCTGCCTAGTCCCAGCCGAGCCTGCCTTGCTACTGTCCGAGCTGCCACAGGTACACTATGTGAACTATAGACATTGACCTGCGCCCTGTTGGCCAGCTGCCATACCGCCAAGGCGGTACGGCCCAGTGGGTCCACAGACCCTACGTGACAGTACACTCAGGCCATGGACCCCGCTGGTCGATTCAAGACCATGACGATGTCACAAGAAATGCGGGCGGATATGTTAGACCTCCGGTCTCGACAAGACCAACTCCTCCAGGCCTTGAACATTCTCACACGTCGGCAGGAGGCACAAGCTGCCGTTCCTGTTGATCCCCAGACTACACCTCTTGGCGGTGTTGACCCGCGTTTTTCTTTTCCACTTCCTGACCGCTTTGATGGAGACGCAAGTACCTGTTGTGGAATTTGGAATCAGTGCCAGATCCACTTCAGCCTGTATACTAGGACATTTTCATCTGATGGCGCAAGGGTCGCTTTCATCATCTCTCTCTTCACTGGCAAGGCTCTTGCATGGGCGAACCCCATCTGGGAGAGACAAGGACCTGTGACCCGTGACTTCCAAGGCTTCCTTCAGACTTTTCGCATGGTGTTTGAGGAGCCTGGATGGGTCTCATCTGCAGCAGCTTCTTTGATTAACCTACGCCAAGGAGACACCTCCGTGAGTGAGTACGCCATCCACTTCCACACCCTGGCGGGAGAGCTGTCATGGAACAATGAGGCCCTGGTGGCTGCATTCTGGCATGGTCTGGCTCCTAAAATTAAGGACGAACTTGCCGCTCGAGGTCTGCCGCCTACCCTGGATGACCTCATCCTTCTGTCCGCCTGGATTTATATACGGATCCGAGAACGCCTCCAAGAGGTTCGTCGGGAGAGAGGCCTTTCTAGTCTGGCTCCTACTTTGCAGCAACCCGTACTGTCCTCAGATGTCGGTCCTCCTAAGGAGTCTGTGATGATGGACCAGTGTAAGCTATCCACCCAGGAGAGACAACGCAGACGCACTTCTGGACTCTGTCTTTATTGCGGTCTCGGTGGCCATCTTGTGCGCCTGTGTCCCCAAAGATCCCAAAGCCTAGGGTTGCTAGGAGTGACAAGCTTGGGTAAGAAAGGACTTCCGTCTAAATTGTCCATACCTGTGACCATAGTGTCCGGCGAGAGAACGCATCAGGTCCCTGCGTATCTGGACTCTGGATCCGCTGCTAATTTCATCCGTAGAGACCTGGTGGACCTTCTTTAATTACCCACCACCCCTCTGGAGAGCCCGTTGACAGTTGCTTCAGTAAATGGACTACCTCTGCCAGACCCAGTCATAGCTGTGACCAAGCCGCTGAGGCTCCAAGTAGGGGCTCTTCAGGAAAAAACTAACAAAAGTAGATGGCCCAGCGCAGTAAATTTAAAACAGAACGTAGTTCCAATTTTATTTGGATGATTTAAAACAAGATCATTCCCGAATGCAAAGGTAGAGCTATAGATAGGTGCCTACGCGTTTCAGACGCACACCACGTCCTTCCTCATGGCTTTTTTGCTGAATAACAATATACCAGGAATAGGTTTATATCCGGTTGCCAACAGGTGAAAATTAAGGCTGATTCAGCAAGGTGATGCTGTCCAGCATAATAGTATTGAAATTGGGAGACGCCTAACAAACATTAGCCGTCTATGAATGAAAGCTATCCAGCACTATGGAGCGTGATTTTTTACTTTTTACCCATAGTATCTTAGATTCTTTTGATAGTAGTGAAACATAAGTTCTTTTCTTAAGTTCAAACCTTTGGGAACCCTAGTTTTTAACCCCTTCCCGCAATTTCACGTACAGTTACGTCATGGGAGATGGCCTTTTCCCGCATCTCCACGTAACTGTACGTCATGGAGATGAAGCTGGCTATGGAGCTGAGCCAGCAACATCACCGTCGGGTGACAGCTGTATGTTACAGCTGGCACCCTGAGGTATCGGCCAGGACCAGAGCTAGCCTCCGATCCGACCGATTAACCCCTCACATGCTGCGTTCAATAGAGATCGCAGCATGTGAGGAGTTTATAGCCATCGGCACCCCAGCAACGTGATCGCCACCCCAGCTAGCTCCGATTCCTGGCATTAACCCCTTCGATGCAGCGATCCATTGTGATCGCTGCATCCTAGAGGTTTGTAGCAAATCGGCAGCCTTGCCACGCGATGGCAAGGCTGGCGACTGCTACCATGGCAACAGGAGCCCTAACAATGGACTCCTGTCTGCCATTACGTAAGCTGATTAGGCCCCGCCCAGAGGCGGAGCCTGATCGGCTTGCTGTCAGTGAACAACTGACAGTTCTATTACATTGCACTACATAGGTAGTGCAATGTATTAGAACATCAAACAAACAGTTGGACCTTCAAGTCCCCTAGTGGGACTAAAGAAAAGTGTAAAAAAAAAAGTGTAAAAATAAAAGTTGTAAAACATACAATAAAAGTTTCAAGTAATAACACAAAACACAATCGCCCTTTTTCCCTTATCAAGTAATTTATTATTGAAAAAAATAATAAAGCCATGCATATTTGTTATCGCTGCGACCGTAACGACCTGAACTATAAAAATATTATGTTATTTATTCCGCACAGTGAACGCCGTAAAAAAAATAACTAAAAAATACTGACATAATTGCTATTTTTTGGTCACTTTGTCTTCCAAAAATTGAAATAAAAAGTGATCAAAAAGTCGCATGTACCTAAAAATGGTACCTATAAAAACTATAACTCATCTCGCTAAAAACAAGCCCTCATACAGCTCCGTCGACGAAAAATGTAAAACCGTTATGGCTCTCACAACTTGGCGACAGAAAAAAATCCATTCTCTTTACAAAAGTTATTTTATTGTGCAAAAAGTTGTAAAACATAAAAAGTGCTATAAATGAGGTATCACCGGAATCGGACTGACCTGCAGAATAAAGCTAACATGTAATTTATAACGCATGGTGAACGCTGTATAAAAAGAACTAAAAAAATATGCCAGAATTGCTGTTTTTTGGTCACCTTGCCTCCCAAAAAAAAAGGATAACAAGTGATCAAAAAGTCGCATGTACCCCAAAATGGTACCAATAAAAACTACAGCTCGTCACACAAAAAAAAACAGCCCTCATACCACTACGTCTATGAAAAAATAAAATTTGTCAAGGCACCAATAAGCCAGGAAATAAAAATATGCAGTTGTGCCGGCCCGAGGGGAACGTCTCTTCTGTTTCAAGTGGCGAATTATCAAGGCCCCTAAAATTAGGGATCCAGGAAGGGGAGGGCCCAAACATATCTGCTGGAAGTGAGGGCGCCCGTATTATACCAGGACAACTCTTTCCCAGCAAAATTCCCCAAACTTCAAAGGTGCGGAGTGCGGACCAAAAGGGGAATAAGAAAAGACCATTTATTAGTGCGACACCGGCCTGTGCAGAAAGGATTGTGTCACAACGTAACACACATCTATGGATTATTTTATTGTTTTTTTTTACCCCACTATACCACCTGACTATGCCCCTTATATACTCCGCCCGGCTTACATGTACCTCCACATTATAAACGGAAACACCAGTAAGACTCCAAACAAAACTACTACAAGCAAAATCCACGCTCCAAAAGCCAAATGGCGCTACCTCCCTTCTGAACCCTACAGTGTGCCCAAACAGCAGTTTACTTCCACATATATGGCATCGCCATACCCGGGAGAACCCTTTTAACAATTTTTGGGGTGTGTGTCTCCAGTGGCACAAGCTGGGTGCCACATATTGGCATATCTATTGAAAAACCATTTTCACTCTGCAACATCACGTGCACACCAATTTCTGCCAATCACCTGTGGGGTTAATATGCTCACTACACCCCTAGGTGAATACCTTGAGGGGTGTAGTTTCCAAAATGGGGTCACTTCTGGGGGGGATGCACTGTTTTGGTCCCACAGGGACTTTGCAAATGCGACATAGTGCCCAGAAACCAATCCAGCAAAATCTGTACTCCAAAAGCCAAATGGCGCTCCTTCCCTTCTGTGCCCTACTCTGTGCCTAAACAGCAGTTTATGACCACATATGTGGTATTGCCGTACACAGGAGAAGTTGCTTTACAAGTGTTGGGGTGCTCTTTTACATTTATTTGTTGAGAATATGAAACATTTTCCGCTAAAACTACGTCTTATTGAAGAAAAAGGATTTTTTTTATTTTCACTGCCCAATTCTAATAAAATCTATGAAAAACCTGTGGGGTCAAAATGCTCACTACACCTCTAGATTAATTCCTCTAGTGGTGTAGTTTCGTGAATTGAGTCACTTTTGGGGAGTTTCCACTGTACTGGTACCTTAGGAGCTTTGCAAAAGTGACATGGTGTCAAGAAACCAATCCAGCAAAATCTGTGCTCCAAAAGCCAAACGACACTCCTTCTCTTCTGATCCTTGCCGTATGCCCAAACAGCAGTTTATGACCACAAATGGGGTATTGCCGTACTCCAGAGAAGTTGCTTTACAAATGTTGGGGTTCTTTTATTCCTTTATTTGTTGAGAAAATGAAAAATGTTGAGCTAAAGCTACGTCTTATTGGAAAAAAAGGATTTTTTTTATCTTCACTGCCCAATTCTAATAAAATCTATGAAACCCCTGTGGGTTCAAAATGCTCACTACACCAATAGATGGATTATTCAAGGGGTGTAGTTTCCTAAATGGAGTAACTTTTTTGGTGTTTTCACTATTTTGGTCCCTTAGGGGCTTTGCAAATGCGACGTGGTCTCCGCAAACCATTCCTGCTAAATTTGATCTCCAAAAGCCAAATGGCGCTCTTTCCTTCTAAGCTCCGCCGTGTGTCCAAAAAGCCGTTTATGACCACATGCGGGTATTGTTTTACTCGGGAGAAATTGCTTTACAAATGTAGTGGTGCATTTTCTCCTTTTAGTCCTTGTGGAAATTAGAAAAAATTAGCTAAACCTACATTTTCTTTGAAAGAATGTAGATTTTAATTTTCACGGCCTACTTCCAATAATTTCTGCAAAAAACCTGCAGGGTCAAAATGCTCACTATACCCCTAGATAATTTCCTCAAGGGGTATAGTTTCCAAAATGGTGTCACTTTTGTGGGATTTCCACTGTTTTGGTGCCGCAAGAGCCTTTCAAACCCGACATGGAGCCTAAAATATTTTCTAATAAAAAGGAGGCCCCAAAATCCTCTAGGTGCTCCTTTGTTTCTGAGGCCTGTGCTTCAGTCAATAAGTGCACTAGAGCCACATGTGGGGTATTTCTAAAAACTACAGAATCTGGGCAACAGATATTGAGTTGCGTTTCTCTGGTAAAACTTTCTGTGTTACAAAAAAAATAGATGAAAAATGAATTTCTGCAAAAAAAAAAAAGAAATTTGAACATTTCACATCTACTTTGCCTTAATTCCTGTGAAACATCTAAAGGGTTAAGAAACTTTCTAAATGCTGTTTTGAATACTTTGAGGGGTGAAGTTTTTAAAATGGGGTGACTTATCGAGGGTTTCTAATATATAAGGCCCTAAAATCCACTTCACAACTGAACTGGCCCCTGTAAAAATAGCCTTTTGAAATTTTCTTGAAAATGTGAGAAATTGCTGCTAAAGTTCTAAGCCTTGTGATGTCATAGAAAAATAAAAGGATGTTCAAAAAACGATGCCAATCTAAAGTAGACATATGGGTGATGTTAATTAGCAACAATTTTGTGTGGTATTACCATCTGTCTTATAAATTTAGAAAAATGCAAATTTTTGCAATTTTTCACCAAATTTTGGTGTTTTTCACAATTAAATACTTAATGTATCGAGCAAATTTTGCCAGTAACATAAAGTCCAATGTGTCACGAGAAAACAATCTCAGAATCGCTTGGATAGATAAAAGCATTCCGGAGTTATTACCACATAAAGTGAAACATGTCAGATTTGAAAAAATTGGCTGTGTTCTGAAGGCCAAAACAGGCTGTGTCTTGAAGGGGTTAAGGTGAATATCCAGTAAACTTCTCATGATAAGATTTTGTGATTAATATTCCCCCCTCTAATTGGAGTTTTGACCTTCTCTATAGCATAGCATCCCAAACTTGTGGTTGATCTGTTGTGAAAAGCTATGAAGTGTCTTGCAACGTTGGAAATATTTGTAATATTGGGATGCTATAGAGAAGGTCAAAACTCCAATTAGAGGGGGGAATATTAAACACAAAATCTTATCACGAGAAGCTTACTGGATATTCACCTTAAAAACTAGGGTTCCCAAAGGTTTGAACTTAAGAAAAGAACTTATGTTTTACTACTAGCAAAAGAATCTAAGATACTATGGGTAAAAAGTAAAAAATCAAAAACAATAAACTAATTCAAGAACACTAATTATTCAGCGTAACCCTTTAAAGGAATGACACTTGATTGTTCATATTAATATGTATTTCTTTCTCTATACTCTATGTGAATTTTATGGCCACATAGTCTACGGGAAACTCTTTTACAAACCAAAATTATCTTTAAATAACCATAATCTCTTCCAGTTCATACATTGTCTTAAACTGTTTAAATGATGTATTTTTTAGCGTATAATTTATGTTTTAATATCTCGATATGAGTAATATAGAGGTTCATATCCGACAGCCTAACAAACAAAATTAAATATTATTATTCTATCCACCATATATTGATGAAATTTGATCGGTTTTTATTCTATCACTGGTAATTACTGCTGCAATAATATCGTAAGTATTTTACTTACTATCAGATAAATGACGCTCTATTACCGGTCCTCTGTTTCAGCACCACTCTGCTGGACAGCTCCATAGAGCTGGATAGCTTTCATTCATAGACGGCTAATGTTTGTTAGGCGTCTCCCTATTTCAATACTATTATGCTGGACAGCATCACCTTGCTGAATCAGCCTTAAAGGCAATGTGTTGCCAGAAAAACATGTTTGTTTTTTTTTAAATTAAACATTTAGTGTGTGGGTGATTAAACATTGTTCACATTTTTTTTATTTTTTTCACGAGTCAGGAAATATTATAAATTAATTCTAATTTATAAAATTTCCCATTTCTGGTCACTAGATGGAGCTATTCCCAAAATTGCAGCATTGCAAAATTGGGTAAAAAGCCCTCGCTCTAGTGAGCTCTCAGCATCCCCCCCTCCTTTATCCTGGCTAGTGCCGGGATAAACGAGGGGTTTGAACGGTGTAACCTCCTACACTGTGTGTCGCCATTTTTTGAGCTAACACACAGTGTAGTAGGTTTACATACAGTAGTAAACACACACAAACACGAACATACATTGAAATCTCTTACCTGCTCCTGCCGCCGCGGCTCCCTCCGGCCCATCCGCTCCGTCTGCTGCCGCTGGTCCAAGTGCACAAGTCCGGAAACCGCGACCGGAAGTAGTAATATTACTGTCCGGCCGCGACTTCCGGTCCACAGGAAAATGGCGCCGGACGGCGCCAATTTCAAATTGGACTGTGTGGGAGCGGCGCATGCGCAGTTCCCACACAGGCGCCGTACACACAAGTGAATGGGACGGGAGCCGTTCGCAGTCCCTATGGGACTGTGGCTGCCGTATTCCATGTCTGTATGTGTCGTTAATCGACACATACAGAAATGGAACAAAAAATGGCAGCCCCCATAGGGAAGAAAAAGTGTAAAAATAAGAAAAAGTAAAACACAAACACACAAATAAATATAAACGTTTTTAATAAAGCACTAACATCTTTAACATATAAAAAAAAATTTGTGATGACACTGTTCCTTTAAAGGGGTTGTCCGAGATACCAAAATTTTTTCAAAAACTGTGTCATACATTACCCCTTATACAGACAACCTAAATAAAGCATTATTTTAAAAAAAAATTCTACTTAGCACATTTCTTCTTTGAATTTAGCACAGCTTGTTTACATGCAGTTCAGGTCTGGTTTGTTGATCTTTCCTTGTGATGAAACTTTTTTCCCGTGCACGCTCATTGCAGGATGCAATGAGCGTGCACGTACCTTCCAAGAGTTCACGTGAGCTGTCCTTGCTCCTCCCCGCTGACATCCTTCACTGGACTTGTCTTCTTGCTGACATTCTTGAAGGATGGTGAGCAAATGTTATCCCCCCCATTATGTTTTTCACATTTATGTTTTCTTTCTCTTTTCAGGTCTATAAACCTCTTCGTGTCTACCCTAACCCTCGTCCACTCTCTTCTATCTCATGTCTCTCTCCACTAAGGCCATGTTCACACAGAGTTTTTTTGCAGGAGGAATATTTGCCTCAACATTCCGTCTTGAAGTTTGCGGCAGATTTACCTCTCCCTGCACGTTGATTTTTGCGTCGCTTTTCCCCGGTGTTTTTTGTGCGCGGTTTGCGGCTTTGTTTGCGTTTTTGTTTGCCACTTTGTTCAGGGCGTTTTTAGCTTAGTTTATCTTGGCGTTATTTGCTTGTTTGTTTGCGTCTTTTTTTGCGATGTTTTTCGCTGTGTTTTCCGGTGCGTTTATTGTAGCTTTTTTCGCGTCGTTTATCGTTTCTTTTTTTGCGTCGTTGTTTGCGGCTATTTTTGCTGCGTTTTTCGTTGCGTCTTTCGTGGCGTTTTCCCTGTTGTTTTTCGCGGCGTTCTTTGCCTCTTTGTTTGCGGCTTTTTTCACGATGTTTTTCGCGGCGTTTATCGTAGCCTTTTTTTCGTCGTTTTTCGCATCTTTTTTTTGCATCGTTGTTTGCGGCTTTTTTTGCTGCGTTTTTCGTTGCGTCTTTCGTGGCATTTTCCCTGTCGTTTCTCGTGGCGTTCTTTGCCTCTTTGCTTGCGCCTTTTTTTTGCAATGTTTTTTTGCGGCGTTTATCGTAGCCTTTTTGGCGTTGTTTTTTGCGTCTGTTTTGCACAACAGCTGTCAAAAGGATGAATGTAAACAGAAAAGCACCACGTGCGTTTCTGTTTACAAACATCCAAATGGCGTTTCATAATGATGGCGGCTGCGCAAAAACCACGCAGCCGCCCATCATATGCTGCCTCACAGAGCAGGTAAGTGGCTTTTGCGCAGGCAAAACGCCGCGTGTTTTGCCTGCGTAAAAACGCCACGTTCGTCTGAATCAGGCCTTCTACACATTTTTAGGCAAGTTAGTTCAGACATTGATGAAAACTCCGCTGCGGACGATAGGCAGCGGTGCAGAAATTTCTAGCCGCAGCATGCACTGTCTGTTGCGGAGAAGTGGAATGGCACAAAGTATTTCAGCCTTTGCAATGCAAAAACTGAAATATGTGGCAATTCAGCTGTGTTTTCTGCAACGTCTGAATTACTTGTCAAAACTGCAAATATTGGTGCAGATTCGTTGCGTACTCTTCCCTAAATCTGCAACAACATTTGAAGCATAAAAACTCTGACACGTCTGAACGTGCCCTAATAATAACAGCCAGCGCTGTGGCCACCACAGTATTAGCGATGGTCAGCTACTGGATGTTACCCAGGTATGCTATTCCCAGTTTCCCTGGTGGCGGAGGGTACCAGGGTCATAGTGATGGTTAGTGTTCGTCCAGCCCCGTCTTATGCCTCATGCACACTTGCGTGTAAGATTGACGCCCGTGAGAAACGCGTATGAATCGGGTCAGTTTGTGTGCGTTATGCATCCGTGTGCTTAGCAAGTGGCATGCGTTATTCACGCACTCAGAAAGGCCATTTTTTTGTTACAACAAATTGCAGCAGAAATCATGCACCAAACACGTGTGCGGTGCGTGGTTTTCACGCACGCATTGACTTTAATGTGAGTGTAGGTGCATGATAACGCACCAATAGAGGACATGCAGTATGTTTCACGCAGCGGACTCTCGCTGCGTGAAAATGGCCCCATTGAAATAAATGGGTCGCGTGTGCTGTGCGTGGCTTCGACAATCAGCACACGGACGAGATTCACCCTGATGTGAATGGGGCCTTAGGCACGATTTACACAAGCGTGAATCAAGTCTGTGTGCTGTGCTTTGAAAAAACGCACAACACACGCGACCCATTTATTTCAATTGGGCCGTTGACACTTGTGACTTTTCATGCAGCGAGAGTCCGCTGCGTGAAACATACTGCATGTCCTCTATTGGTGCGTTATCAATCACCTACACTCACATTGACGTCAATGCATGCGTGAAAACCACAAACAGCACACACGTGTTTGGTGCGTGATTTACACAGCAATTTGTTGGAAAAAAGAAAGATGGGCTGGCTTTGTGAGTGCGTGAATAACACATGACAATCGAAAAGCACACTGATGCATAAGGGCGGATTTATACGAGCGTGTGCGTTTTGCGCACACAAATACGGTGGCGTTTTGCGTGCGCAAAATGCACTTGACAGCTCCGTGTGTCATGTTCATACGGATGCGCGGCTGCGGTTTTCACGCAGCCGCCATCATTATGATACTCCATTTGGATGCTTGTAAACAGAAAAGCACATGGTGCTTTTCTGTTTACATTCATTCTTTTACTGCTGTTCCGCGAATCACGCGCGTCCCACGGAAGTGCTTCCGTGTGCTGCGCCTGATTTTCACGCACCTATTGACTTCAATGGGTGCGTGATGCTCGAAAAACGCAGAAATATAGAACATGTTGCGTGTTTTACGCAGCGGACTCACGCTGCGTAAAATTCACGGACTGTCTGCACTGCCCCATAGACTTGCATAGGTCCGTGCGACCCGCGTGAATACCACGCGGGTTGCACGGACGTATAGCACGTTCGTGTTAATCCACCCTAACGCAAACACACGGACAGGATTGACGCAAGTTTTTCACGCGCGGAAAATACACACGCTAGTGTGGATGAAGTCTTACTAATGGACGCTGTTAGACAGTGGCCATTAATAATGCACTAGTAATTAATTTTTAAATAAATGAGAAGGACATAGAAAAAATATTGTAATAAAATAACACACACAACACTGGTTAACGATTTTATTAAAAATAAAAAAGGTGTCATTGAAGTAGTCCTTGAACCTGATGTAGTACCCCAGGACCCAAACTGTAAAAAACACATAATAACTAAGAAAAAAAAAAAAAGGGGGATGCTTAGATACACTGCTCATGTGTGAGGCTGGGTTCACACGACCTATTTTCCAATACGTCGGCAAACGTCTGCCCATTCCTTTGAATGGGTTTGCCGACGTACTGTGCAGACGACCTGTAATTTATGCGTCGTCGTTTGACAGCTGTCAAACGACGACGCGTAAATTGACTGCCTCAGCAAAGAAGTGCAGGACACTACTTTGCAACGTAATTTGAGCCGTTCTTCATTGAAGTCAATGAAGAGCAGATCAAGATTTACTAGCGTCAAAGACGCCTCGCATAATACGAGGAGAAGCATTTACGGCTGAAACGAGGCAGCTGTTTTCTTCTGAAAACAGGCTGTCATTTCAGACGTAAAAGCCTGCTACCGTGTGCACATACCCTGATACTGTTAGACCATGTATCTAAGCCTACCACAAGGTAGCCTTAGATACATTACCCAAGCAGACTGTGTCACACATGGGCCATGTATCTAAGAATACCACATGTTAGGCTTAGATACAGGGCCCCAAAACACTAATCTTAGGGTATGTTCACACGGCAGCGTCCGTAACGGCCAAAATTACGGGGCTGTTTTCAGGAGAAAACGGCCCCGTCATTTCAGCCGTAACGGCATGTGCAGGCCCTTGAACGCCGCGTCCATTACGGACATAACTGGATCTGGTTCTCCATGGAGTCCATGGAAAACGGCTCCATTTACGCCTGAAGAAGTGACATGACACTTCTTTGGCGCGGGCGTCTATTTACGAGCCGTCTTTTGACAGCGACGCATAAATATACGCCTCGTGTGAACAGACAAACGTCAGCCCATTGCTTTCAATGGGCAGATGTTTGCCAACGCTTTCAAGCCGTAATTTCGGACGTAATTCGGGAGTTAATACGCCCGAATTACGTCCGTAAATAGGCCGTGTGAACATACCCTTATACAGGAATAAAAAGAATGTCATCTGGGGTCCTGTATCTAAGCCTACATTGTGTTAGGCTTAGATACAGGCTCCATGTCTGACACTGTTTGTTAGACCCTGTATCTAAGCCTAACAATGTAGGCTTAGATACAGGACCCCAGAAGATCTTATCCAGTTCAGGACCGGGCTATTTTGAGCCTTCAGGACCAGACACCGTTTAGCCATTTTTAGCACGTGTTAGTTAAATGGCTATAACTTTTTTATTTGTTGGGCTAACGACGTGATTTTTGCGACGTTTTTTCCGTAGACAATGCAGGTTTCTTTTTTTATCGTTTTTATACACATCCTTTTTTGCCATTTTAGAATTTTTATTCATAAAGTTTGAAAATAATAGTAAAAAAATAAGCTTTTTTACGTTTCAGCTATTTTTTTTTGGGTAATAACAAAGTTTTACCCTAAAATAGACCTTTTATTTGTGATCGCCATTGTCTACCGTAAATTTTAATATATTACATGTCTATATTAGGATAATTGGGTCAGCGCTAGCGTTACAACAATGATTGGCGGGGGGGGGAACAGTTTTTTTTGGGGTGGGTATTTTATGTGTATTTATTATTTAATTTTTTTTTGAACTTTATTATTATTTTTTTATTACTATGGTCTGTCCCCATATAGGCATAGAACTTATATAATATATATCTGATGAATAAGGGAGTGGAATATAGATTGCATCAATCACCTATTGTGTCCCTTCATAACAGACGTTCAAAAATACAAAAAGTCCTTCACTATCTGATTATGCCCTCAAAACCTCCATATTAATAGCTTTGTGTATCAAAATACTGACTGCCATGTCGGTGGCTGCGGGCCATCAGCGCCACTCTCCCCATGACAGCTGCAGCCATGAGTCGGTGAGCGCTCGCTTCCACTCACCTCAGCCGGACTTTGATGAAGGATCAGGCCGTGAGTACCCTGGACTATAAGAGGGGTCCAGCCCCCTGTTCGATGCCTGAGCGTTGTTGTTGTTTCCCTAGTTTGTCTATGCAATGGTCTCCTAGTGTGTTCCTGTTCCCTGCATTCCATACTATCCTGGTCGAGTACTGTGCTGAGCCAAAGTTGTGCCGTGCTGTATTCCTCGTCTGACCTGCTTCACCACGCCTGACGTCTACCTGCTGCCTAGTCCCAGCCGAGCCTGCCTTGCTACTGTCCGAGCTGCCACAGGTACACTATGTGAACTATAGACATTGACCTGCGCCCTGTTGGCCAGCTGCCATACCGCCAAGGCGGTACGGCCCAGTGGGTCCACAGACCCTACGTGACAGTACACTCAGGCCATGGACCCCGCTGCTTCTTTGATTAACCTACGCCAAGGAGATACCTCCGTGAGTGAGTACGCCATCCACTTCCACACCCTGGCGGGAGAGCTGTCATGGAACAATGAGGCCCTGGTGGCTGCATTCTGGCATGGTCTGGCTCCTAAAATTAAGGACGAACTTGCCGCTCGAGGTCTGCCGCCTACCCTGGATGACCTCATCCTTCTGTCCGCCTGGATTTATATACGGATCCGAGAACGCCTCCAAGAGGTTCGTCGGGAGAGAGGCCTTTCTAGTCTGGCTCCTACTTTGCAGCAACCCGTGCTGTCCTCAGATGTCGGTCCTCCTAAGGAGTCTGTGATGATGGACCAGTGTAAGCTATCCACCCAGGAGAGACAACGCAGACGCACTTCTGGACTCTGTCTTTATTGCGGTCTCGGTGGCCATCTTGTGCGCCTGTGTCCCCAAAGATCCCAAAGCCTAGGGTTGCTAGGAGTGACAAGCTTGGGTAAGAAAGGACTTCCGTCTAAATTGTCCATACCTGTGACCATAGTGTCCGGCGAGAGAACGCATCAGGTCCCTGCGTATCTGGACTCTGGATCCGCTGCTAATTTCATCCGTAGAGACCTGGTGGACCTTCTTCAATTACCCACCACCCCTCTGGAGAGCCCGTTGACAGTTGCTTCAGTAAATGGACTACCTCTGCCAGACCCAGTCATAGCTGTGACCAAGCCGCTGAGGCTCCAAGTAGGGGCTCTTCAGGAAAAAACTAACAAAAGTAGATGGTCCAGCGCAGTAAATTTAAAACAGAACGTAGTTCCAATTTTATTTGGATGATTTAAAACAAGATCATTCCCGAATGCAAAGGTAGAGCTATAGATAGGTGCCTACGCGTTTCAGACGCACACCACGTCCTTCCTCATGGCTTTTTTGCTGAATAACAATATACCAGGAAGAGGTTTATATCCGGTTGCCAACAGGTGAAAATTAAGGCTGATTCAGCAAGGTGATGCTGTCCAGCATAATAGTATTGAAATTGGGAGACGCCTAACAAACATTAGCCGTCTATGAATGAAAGCTATCCAGCACTATGGAGCGTGATTTTTTACTTTTTACCCATAGTATCTTAGATTCTTTTGATAGTAGTGAAACATAAGTTCTTTTCTTAAGTTCAAACCTTTGGGAACCCTAGTTTTTAACCCCTTCCCGCAATTTCACATACAGTTACGTCATGTACGTCATGGAGATGAAGCTGGCTATGGAGCTGAGCCAGCAACATCACCGTCGGGTGACAGCTGTATGTTACAGCTGGCACCCTGAGGTATCGGCCAGGACCAGAGCTAGCCTCCGATCCGACCGATTAACCCCTCACATGCTGCGTTCAATAGAGCGCAACATGTGAGGAGTTTATAGCCATCGGCACCCCAGCAACGTGATCGCCACCCCAGCTAGCTCCGATTCCTGGCATTAACCCCTTCGATGCAGCGATCCATTGTGATCGCTGCATCCTAGAGGTTTGTAGCAAATCGGCAGCCTTGCCACGCGATGGCAAGGCTGGCGACTGCTACCATGGCAACAGGAGCCCTAACAATGGACTCCTGTCTGCCATTACGTAAGCTGATTAGGCCCCGCCCAGAGGCGGAGCCTGATCGGCTTGCTGTCAGTGAACAACTGACAGTTCTATTACATTGCACTACATAGGTAGTGCAATGTATTAGAACATCAAACAAACAGTTGGACCTTCAAGTCCCCTAGTGGGACTAAAGAAAAGTGTAAAAGAAAAAGTGTAAAAATAAAAGTTGTAAAACATACAATAAAAGTTTCAAGTAATAACACAAAACACAATCGCCCTTTTTCCCTTATCAAGTAATTTATTATTGAAAAAAATAATAAAGCCATGCATATTTGTTATCGCTGCGACCGTAACGACCTGAACTATAAAAATATTATGTTATTTATTCCGCACAGTGAACGCCGTAAAAAAAATAACTAAAAAATACTGACATAATTGCTATTTTTTGGTCACTTTGTCTTCCAAAAATTGAAATAAAAAGTGATCAAAAAGTCGCATGTACCTAAAAATGTTACCTATAAAAACTATAACTCGTCTCGCTAAAAACAAGCCCTCATACAGCTCCGTCGACGAAAAATTTAAAACCGTTATGGCTCTCACAACTTGGCGACAGAAAAAAATCCATTCTCTTTACAAAAGTTATTTTATTGTGCAAAAAGTTGTAAAACATAAAAAGTGCTATAAATGAGGTATCACCGGAATCGGACTGACCTGCAGAATAAAGCTAACATGTAATTTATAACGCATGGTGAACGCTGTATAAAAAGAACTAAAAAAATATGCCAGAATTGCTGTTTTTTTGTCACCTTGCCTCCCAAAAAAAAAGGATAACAAGTGATCAAAAAGTCGCATGTACCCCAAAATGGTACCAATAAAAACTACAGCTCGTCACACAAAAAAAACCAGCCCTCATACCACTACGTCTATGAAAAAAGAAAATTTGTCAAGGCACCAATAAGCCAGGAAATAAAAATATGCAGTTGTGCCGGCCCGAGGGGAACGTCTCTTCTGTTTCAAGTGGCGAATTATCAAGGCCCCTAAAATTAGGGATCCAGGAAGGGGAGGGCCCAAACATATCTGCTGGAAGTGAGGGCGCCCGTATTATACCAGGACAACTCTTTCCCAGCAAAATTCCCCAAACTTCAAAGGTGCGGAGTGCGGACCAAAAGAGGAATAAGAAAAGACCATTTATTAGTGCGACACCGGCCTGTGCAGAAAGGATTGTGTCACAGCGTAACACACATCTATGGATTATTTTATTGTTTTTTTTTACCCCACTATACCACCTGACTATGCCCCTTATATACTCCGCCCGGCTTACATGTACCTCCACATTATAAACGGAAACACCAGTAAGACTCCAAACAAAACTACTACAAGCAAAATCCACGCTCCAAAAGCCAAATGGCGCTACCTCCCTTCTGAACCCTACAGTGTGCCCAAACAGCAGTTTACTTCCACATATATGGCATCGCCATACCCGGGAGAACCCTTTTAACAATTTTTGGGGTGTGTGTCTCCAGTGGCACAAGCTGGGTGCCACATATTGGCATATCTATTGAAAAACCATTTTCACTCTGCAACATCACGTGCACACCAATTTCTGCCAATCACCTGTGGGGTTAATATGCTCACTACACCCCTAGGTGAATACCTTGAGGGGTGTAGTTTCCAAAATGGGGTCACTTCTGGGGGGGATCATCTGTTTTGGTCCCACAGGGACTTTGCAAATGCGACATAGCGCCCAGAAACCAATCCAGCAAAATCTGTACTCCAAAAGCCAAATGGCGCTCCTTCCCTTCTGTGCCCTACTCTGTGCCTAAACAGCAGTTTATGACCACATATGTGGTATTGCCGTACACAGGAGAAGTTGCTTTACAAGTGTTGGGGTGCTCTTTTACATTTATTTGTTGAGAATATGAAACATTTTCCGCTAAAACTACGTCTTATTGAAGAAAAAGGATTTTTTTTATTTTCACTGCCCAATTCTAATAAAATCTATGAAAAACCTGTGGGGTCAAAATGCTCACTACACCCCTAGATGAATTCCTCTAGTGGTGTAGTTTCGTGAATTGAGTCACTTTTGGGGAGTTTCCACTGTACTGGTACCTTAGGAGCTTTGCAAAAGTGACATGGTGTCAAGAAACCAATCCAGCAAAATCTGTGCTCCAAAAGCCAAACGGCACTCCTTCTCTTCTGATCCTTGCCGTATGCCCAAACAGCAGTTTATGACCACAAATGGGGTATTGCCGTACTCCAGAGAAGTTGCTTTACAAATGTTGGGGTTCTTTTATTCCTTTATTTGTTGAGAAAATGAAAAATGTTGAGCTAAAGCTACGTCTTATTGGAAAAAAAGGATTTTTTTTATCTTCGCTGCCCAATTCTAATAAAATCTATGAAACCCTTGTGGGTTCAAAATGCTCACTACACCAATAGATGGATTCTTCACACAGAGTTTTTTTGCAGGAGGAATATTTGCCTCAACAATCCGTCTTGAAGTTTGCGGCAGATTTACCTCTCCCTGCACGTTGATTTTTGCGTCGCTTTTCATGGTGTTTTTTGTGTGCGGTTTGCGGCTTTGTTTGCGTTTTTGTTTGCCGCTTTGTTCGGGACGTTTTTAGCTTCGTTTATCTTGGCGTTTTTTGCTTGTTTGTTTGCGTCTTTTTTTGCGATGTTTTTCGCTGTGTTTTCCGGTGCGTTTATTGTAGCTTTTTTCACGTCGTTTATCGTTTCTTTTTTTGCGTCGTTGTTTGCGGCTATTTTTGCTGCGTTTTTCGTTGCGTCTTTCGTGGCGTTTTCCCTGTTGTTTTTCGCGGCTTTCTTTGCCTCTTTGTTTGCGGCTTTTTTCGCAATGTTTTTTGCGGCGTTTATCGTAGCCTTTTTTTCGGCGTTTTTCGCATCTTTTTTTTGCATCGTTGTTTGCGGGTTTTTTTGCTGCGTTTTTCGTTGCGTCTTTCGTGGCATTTTCCCTGTCGTTTCTCGTGGCGTTCTTTGCCTCTTTGCTTGCGGCTTTTTTTGCAATGTTTTTTGCGGCGTTTATCGTAGCCTTTTTGGCGTTGTTTTTTGCGTCTGTTTTGCACAACAGCTGTCAAAAGGATGAATGTAAACAGAAAAGCACCACGTGCGTTTCTGTTTACAAACATCCAAATGGCGTGTCATAATGATGGCGGCTGCGCAAAAACCACGCAGCCGCCCATCATATGCTGCCTCACGGAGCAGGTAAGTGGCTTTTGCGCAGGCAAAACGCAGCGTGTTTTGCCTGCGCAAAAACGCCACGTTCGTCTGAATCAGGCCTTCTACACATTTTTAGGCAAGTTAGTTCAGACATTGATGAAAACTCCGCTGCGGACGATAGGCAGCGGTGCAGAAATTTCTAGCCGCAGCATGCACTGTCTGTTGCGGAGAAGTGGAATGGCACAAAGTATTTCAGCCTTTGCAATGCAAAAACTGAAATATGTGGCAATTCAGCTGTGTTTTCTGCAACGTCTGAATTACTTGTCAAAACTGCAAATATTGGTGCAGATTCGTTGCGTACTTTTCCCTAAATCTGCAACAACATTTGAAGCATAAAAACTCTGACACGTCTGAACGTGCCCTAATAATAACAGCCAGCGCTGTGGCCACCACAGTATTAGCGATGGTCAGCTACTGGATGTTACCCAGGTATGCTATTCCCAGTTTCCCTGGTGGCGGAGGGTACCAGGGTCATAGTGATGGTTAGTGTTCGTCCAGCCCCGTCTTATGCCTCATGCACACTTGCGTGTAAGATTGACGCCCGTGAGAAACGCGTATGAATCGGGTCAGTTTGTGTGCGTTATGCATCCGTGTGCTTAGCAAGTGGCATGCGCTGCGTGAAAATGGCCCCATTGAAATAAATGGGTCGCGTGTGCTGTGCGTGGCTTCGACAATCAGCACACGGACGAGATTCACCCTGATGTGAATGGGGCCTTAGGCACGATTTACACAAGCGTGAATCAAGTCTGTGTGCTGTGCTTTGAAAAAACGCACAACACACGCGACCCATTTATTTCAATTGGGCCGTTGACACTTGTGACTTTTCATGCAGCGAGAGTCCGCTGCGTGAAACATACTGCATGTCCTCTATTGGTGCGTTATCAATCACCTACACTCACATTGACGTCAATGCATGCGTGAAAACCACAAACAGCACACACGTGTTTGGTGCGTGATTTACACAGCAATTTGTTGGAAAAAAGAAGAAAAAAATGGGCTGGCTTTGTGAGTGCGTGAATAACACATGACAATCGAAAAGCACACTGATGCATAAGGGCGGATTTACACGAGCGTGTGCGTTTTGCGCACACAAATACGGTGGCGTTTTGCGTGCGCAAAATGCACTTGACAGCTCCGTGTGTCATGTTCATACGGATGCGCGGCTGCGGTTTTCACGCAGCCGCCATCATTATGATACTCCATTTGGATGCTTGTAAACATAAAAGCACATGGTGCTTTTCTGTTTACATTCATTCTTTTACTGCTGTTCCGCGAATCACGCGCGTCCCACGGAAGTGCTTCCGTGTGCTGCGCCTGATTTTCACGCACCTATTGACTTCAATGGGTGCGTGATGCTCGAAAAACGCAGAAATATA
Organism: Rhinoderma darwinii; assembly: GCF_050947455.1. Lineage (NCBI taxonomy): Eukaryota > Metazoa > Chordata > Amphibia > Anura > Rhinodermatidae > Rhinoderma > Rhinoderma darwinii. Next base: position 90,446,903 of record NC_134687.1, read on the forward strand.
GAACATGTTGCGTGTTTTACGCAGCGGCCTCACGCTGCGTAAAATTCACGGACTGTCTGCACTGCCCCATAGACTTGCATAGGTCCGTGCGACCCGCGTGAATACCACGCGGGTTGCACGGACGTATAGCACGTTCGTGTTAATCCACCCTAACGCAAACACACGGACAGGATTGACGCAAGTTTTTCACGCGCGGAAAATACACACGCTAGTGTGGATGAAGTCTTACTAATGGACGCTGTTAGACAGTGGCCATTAATAATGCACTAGTAATTAATTTTTAAATAAATGAGAAGGACATAGAAAAAATATTGTAATAAAATAACACACACAACACTGGTTAACGATTTTATTAAAAATAAAAAAGGTGTCATTGAAGTAGTCCTTGAACTTGATGTAGTACCCCAGGACCCAAACTGTAAAAAACACATAATAACTAAGAAGAAAAAAAAAAAGAGGGATGCTTAGATACACTGCTCATGTGTGAGGCTGGGTTCACACGACCTATTTTCCAATACGTCGGCAAACGTCTGCCCATTCCTTTGAATGGGTTTGCCGACGTACTGTGCAGACGACCTGTAATTTATGCGTCGTCGTTTGACAGCTGTCAAACGACGACGCGTAAATTGACTGCCTCAGCAAAGAAGTGCAGGACACTACTTTGCAACGTAATTTGAGCCGTTCTTCATTGAAGTCAATGAAGAGCAGATCAAGATTTACTAGCGTCAAAGACGCCTCGCATAATACGAGGAGAAGCATTTACGGCTGAAACGAGGCAGCTGTTTTCTTCTGAAAACAGGCTGTCATTTCAGACGTAAAAGCCTGCTACCGTGTGCACATACCCTGATACTGTTAGACCATGTATCTAAGCCTACCACAAGGTAGCCTTAGATACATTACCCAAGCAGACTGTGTCACACATGGGCCATGTATCTAAGAATACCACATGTTAGGCTTAGATACAGGGCCCCAAAACACTAATCTTAGGGTATGTTCACACGGCAGCGTCCGTAACGGCCAAAATTACGGGGCTGTTTTCAGGAGAAAACAGCCCCGTCATTTCAGCCGTAACGGCATGTGCAGGCCCTTGAACGCCGCGTCCATTACGGACATTACTGGATCTGGTTCTCCATGGAGTCCATGGAAAACGGCTCCATTTACGCCTGAAGAAGTGACATGACACTTCTTTGGCACGGGCGTCTATTTACGAGCCGTCTTTTGACAGCGACGCATAAATATACGCCTCGTGTGAACAGACAAACGTCAGCCCATTGCTTTCAATGGGCAGATGTTTGCCAACGCTTTCAAGCCGTAATTTCGGACGTAATTCGGGAGTTAATACGCCCGAATTACGTCCGTAAATAGGCCGTGTGAACATACCCTTATACAGGAATAAAAAGAATGTCATCTGGGGTCCTGTATCTAAGCCTACATTGTGTTAGGCTTAGATACAGGCTCCATGTCTGACACTGTTTGTTAGACCCTGTATCTAAGCCTAACAATGTAGGCTTAGATACAGGACCCCAGAAGATCTTATCCAGTTCAGGACCGGGCTATTTTGAGCCTTCAGGACCAGACACCGTTTAGCCATTTTTAGCACGTGTTAGTTAAATGGCTATAACTTTTTTATTTGTTGGGCTAACGACGTGATTTTTGCGACGTTTTTTTCGTAGACAATGCAGGTTTCTTTTTTTATCGTTTTTATACACATCCTTTTTTGCCATTTTAGAATTTTTATTCATAAAGTTTGAAAATAATAGTAAAAAAATAAGCTTTTTTACGTTTCAGCTATTTTTTTTTGGGTAATAACAAAGTTTTACCCTAAAATAGACCTTTTATTTGTGATCGCCATTGTCTACCGTAAATTTTAATATATTACATGTCTATATTAGGATAATTGGGTCAGCGCTAGCGTTACAACAATGATTGGCGGGGGGGGGGAACAGTTTTTTTTGGGGTGGGTATTTTATGTGTATTTATTATTTAATTTTTTTTTGAACTTTATTATTATTTTTTTATTACTATGGTCTGTCCCCCAAAGGTCAAAAAAGACCTTTGGGGAACATTATATATTTTTTCTATCTTTTACACCATCTTTTCCACTGTAACTGGGGCTGCACAGCAGCCCCAGTTACAGGGGAAATCAGCCCTCTCATAGTGACGATTGTCACTAATAGGGCTGTGCTGGGTCTAGTAAGACCCAGCAGCAGCCTGCCACTAACGGCACCCGGTGATCATGTGACCAGTCACATGATCACCGGAAGGAATAGAGACAGCGGCGCGGCCGCTGCCTCTATTCCTATACACAGCGTTCATTGAACGCTGTGTAAGAAGACATCGGAGAAGACAGAAGCAGCGAAAGCTGCTTCTATCTTCTCCTCAGGGTCCCCGGCAGTCTCTGACAGCCGGAGACCCGACATTCAGCTGCCCGATCGCGCGGGCAGCAAGTTAAAACCCGAGCCGTAGAAAGTCTATAGCTCGGGTTTTAAGGACCCGTCCCTGACCTCTGGCCGTAAAAATACAGCCAGCGGTCGGGAACCAGTTATTAAACAGTGTACGTGTCCCGCGGGCCGCAGATAACAGCCTCAAGGGCTGCATGCGACCCGTGTGCTGCATCGTGAAGTATGATCCCCTATCAAAGCCTACTATGTGTAGGCTTTGATAGGGTAAGAACTAAACGTACAGATGCCACTGTACCTCTCTAGTCCGCAGGTGCCGTCCCTCTTCACTTTTTTCACTGTGAACATGCATAGGCGCGCTCACAGTGAAAAAAAGCTGCATAGGCTGGGCGGGCACCCGCAGAAACGACACGTCTCCAGTGACGTGTCGTATCCCATCCGAGGTCTCGCTGGGGCGAGACCATGTGATCGGGATACGAAACGACAGTGGAGGAGGAAGAAAACGTGACGTCAGAAGACAGGTGATCGGAAGAAAAGAGCTGCCAGAACGGAGAACAGAAGCAAGATTGCACAGGTAAGTATATTATTCAATAGTTAATGTGTGCATTGTGTGTTTAAATTTTAAATAAAAAAATATATCTCGGACAACCCCTTTAATTTTCACCTGTTGGCAACCGGATATAAACCTCTTCCTGGTATATTGTTATTCAGCAAAAAAGCCATGAGGAAGGACGTGGTGTGCGTCTGAAACGCGTAGGCACCTATCTATATATCTACCTTTGCATTCGGGAATGATCTTTTAAATCATCCAAATAAAATTGGAACTACGTTCTGTTTTAAATTTACTGCGCTGGACCATCTACTTTTGTTCGTTTTTTCCTGTCTACAACACCGTGAGCCGTCACGGAGATCCAGGCGCAGAGCGCAGAAAATCTGCATCAAGGTGAGCTGGAGGATCCCTCCCACAGTTTGTTTGTAGGGGCTCTTCACTCCGAACTTCTGTCGTTCTATGTCCTGTCCAAAGCTGTTAACCCTGTGTTACTGGGCCTGTCTTGGCTCCGACTACATGCCCCAGTGCTGGACTGGCATTCTGGAGAGGTTCTCCAGTGGGGCCCTGAGTGTCAAAGCCGATGCCTGGTGCACATTCGTTCGGCTCAGCCTTCTCGGCTTCGGTCCTTGGCAGGATTGCCGGGTCATTATGCTGTATTTTCGGACGTCTTCAGCAAGAGGGAGGCGGAGACATTGCCCCAACATCGGGTGTATGACTGCCCTATCGAACTGATTCCTGGTGCATCCCTTCCCCCTGGTAGGGTATATCCTCTATCCTTGCCAGAGACTCTGTCCATGTCCGCCTATGTGAAAGAGAACTTTGAGAGGGGCTTCATACGGAAGTCTTCCTCCCCGACAGGAGCCAGGTTCTTCTTCGTCAAAAAGAAAGATGGCTCCCGTGAAAGACACTATGAATATTTTGTAATGCCCTTCGGTTTGTGTAATGCTCCCGAGGTCTTCCAGGAGTTCGTTAATGAAATTTTCCGTGACCTCTTCTATGTTTGAGTTGTGGTCTATCTTGATGATATCTTGATTTTTTTCTCGAGATCTTATGACACATCAGAGACATGTCCGTCAAGTTTTGCTACGGTTAAGGGAGAATCGTCTGTACGCCAAGTTGGAGAAGTGCATGTTTGACAAAGATGCTCTACCCTTCCTGGGCTACATCGTCTCGAATCGAGGTCTCGAGATGGATCCTGAAAAGGCAGTCTGTCCTGCAATGGCCACGCCCTCAAGGCTTGACGGCCATACAGCGTTTTCTAGGATTCGCCAATTTTTACAGACAGTTTATTCCAAACTTCTCCTCACTGACTTCTCCTATCTCTAACCTCACTAAGAAGGGCATGTACGCCAAGGTGTGGACTCCCGAGGCAGAGTCCGCATTCAATAACCTAAAGAGTGCCTTCACGTTGTCAGGTCCGTATTTCACACCGAATAACCACCTCTGTAAATTGAAAGCTGAAGGCATGCCTGGAGAGAAGTACACCACACAAATGTCTGAGGTACAGCTTCAATGTCAGCCAGGAGCAACTGAACTTTATTCAGAACAAAGAAACACACACAGAGAAGACACATGCCCCTCCCTATAAGTTTTCCTATACATTCTTCTGCACACTCCTCTTTGCATTCCAGGGGGCGGTGTCTTCCATAGGTGTGTCCGACATGAACAAAGAACTTGTTATATATATCAGTATATTACACAAAGAACTGAAATGTATATACATATGTGTGAGGATAATATTTTTCAGACAATATACATAGTAATGATCCCTGACAGTCCCCCCTAAAAATATTATTCTATCCCTGAGTCTTACCTAGCAACCTACCACTGACCACTCGAACCAGGCGGGTAGGGGTTTTGGATTTCTTCACCAGCTTGCGACGAGCTACTCCTGATGAGTAACCCCCCTTTGTACCTGGACTTCCAAGGTGTCGGAGTGGTCCTAACTTTCCCTATTCTCCTCTGGATACAGGATGGTTGTCTTGATATAATCTACAAACCACTGCTGGTTGTAATATATATATATATTAATCCAGTCTACATTTTATTAATGGTAACAACTGTCGCACTGTCACTTACTGTCCTAATGGGACTTTACCCCTGCAGATATGACAGGTCATGGGCAGCACAGTGACCTTCACCTCACACCTTCACATAAAACTCCTCAGATTGTAATTTGCAGCACCGTGGCATATTTACACACATTATAATTATAAACCTCAGACATTATAAACAATAGGGCCTCAGCTAATAACATAATGCTATCACCAATCTCATGCTATCACCCTCAGGTCTCGGGTCCCATCAGTTCATTGCCAGTCCTGTACACCATCATCTTCTTCTTCTCCTGTCTTCTGCTCTTCACTGACTGTCACCCTCAGGGTAACCCACACAATTGTGGAGTCAGACTACGTTGGTGTCCAGTGGGGGAGTTATTATTACCCCCTCCTGGTCACTTATCAAAACACTTGATCCTGCTGTCGGATTCACTCAGGTCTTTGGTCTTTACTTTGCTGATGTCATCAGGACTTGGTTTGGTCCTTCTCATCTGTCCGACACCGTCTCCTTTGGTTTACGTCATCAGGCTGTACATAGCACCTCATGTTGTGAGCCTGGGGTGAGATCCCACGTAGGCGGATTAGTGGAGTTGTATTGTGACTATCAAACCCTCCGCATCTGTACTCTTCCTCTGGCAAGTTACTTGTCTGGGTGGCCGCTTAGAATTGTGACACTGCCGTCAGTTCATGATAAACGCGTTGTACTGGCTCAGGCTGTGCCTGCCGCATCTCAGTGATGGAGTTCATCGTGTTAAAAGTCTTTTAGTTCATATTTACTGGCAATTGCTGGGGACCCCCAACTCTTGACAATTGTTAAAATAAATACTAATCTGGTGATAACATCATCCGCATACACTATAAACGTTGTTCTAAGTACATACAATAATGTCAGGCCCCTAAATGACATCAAACACCTTTATATAAGGAAAAACTTCTCTGTTACAATGGACAGGGCACCTAGAAGATGTGTAATTATTGGGTACATTTCATTTGCACTTGGTGATACTTTTTCAGCAGGATTTGTACCTTGATCTCAGCTGATTGCCTGGAACATCTCCACCTCACAGAAAGATACACAGATTCCACATGTTTATCTGACAAGCGTCTTAAACCTATTTTTCTTACTCTAATCTGGTTCGTTCTACCTGGGAAGGCCTCTCAAGGTCGGTTCTCTTCGTAGGAGGCGGGTATGATAAGGTTGGCACCGGTCTGCCAGGACTGTTCTGTAGGCAAATCAAACAGCTCTAACAGAATTTAGCAGCGACAGCTGTAAAACCTGGGACATACCAATTAGATCTTACCCAAATAATTAATTTGAAGAAAAACATTAACAAATAGCATCTTTACATCAAACGTTCACACTGGTCAGTAACTAAAACTTACAAACTGATTCTTCTTCTTTATATACATATCTATACATACACATATACACTGCACAGAATTCTCTGCTCTAAAATTTCCCTTTCACAACAAAAATAAAAAAATAAACAAATAAAAATGTTTTCTAATGGGAATATTCCACTTCTGTACCTTTTATCTGACGCATGACTCTAATAGTCCAATGCTAAGGCTGGTCCAGAACTTTACATAAAACTTAACCTCAGTATTTAATATTCCCACAACACTTCTTAAATACAATTATTAAACAAACTAACCTTGGGACAATGTCTAGAGAACTGCTGACATCTTATCATTGTACAAACACCAGGTCAATACTTGGGATAACATTGTTCCCCCCGTCACTTACACACAAGGTCTGCAGTGGGAAAAATACAGGCCGGGCTTCAGGCCCCCCCTGAGAACAGGTCTACACACATGAGCACTTTGTCATACACTTCTACCTCGGGTAGTTGTATGTTCTGCAGTCGCTGGGACGGGTAATCTGGCCGGGCTTCACAGGTACCTTTGCTGTTTTACCTATGTCATGCCGTGCGCACAACACGCCGGCTGCTACAAACCTAGTGGTGGCATTATTGTATCCAGGGACAAGCCAATTTACTGATACCTGGCCGCACATACCCTTGTTGTCAGTTCTGTCTTCTCTCGCTCTCTCAATTGGCTTACCCGATGATCCAATAAAGTTCCTACTACCAATGGGCCCATAATTGTGGGCGATGCCAAAAGCGTACCCAGAGTCAGTGTAAATGTCGGCCGTCTTACCTTCTGCCAGGTTACAAGCCTCAGCGAGCACCTCCAGCTCCGCTCCTTGAGATGAACAAGAAGGTGAGAGTGGTTTCTGGGTAATTTACCTGGTGCCTCGTATCCCGGCTTGTACATACTGTATAATAAAATCTCTTTATTACAAATTTACATTAAAAACCCATGTCACATATAGATAGAACATCTCAAAGGGGTGGCGTCTTAATCCTCTAAAATAAAACCAAATGTTATACACTTCCCCACACTCATCTGATAATCCAGAATACTTTGAGAATCTCACTTTTATCAGATTCTGCAAATACTTGATTAATACAAAAACAAATAAAAAGAAAACATTCCTAAAAACTTTACATCAAATTAACAATGTCCAGACAAGTTTTTTATTTTTTCCTTCTCCCCCATCTAAATCTGTAAAGACTCATCTGTGAGTGACGTCACCTCTGCCTCCTGTGTAAATTTGCTGGTGGGAGATGGTCTCTTACACATTTTTAGATCTCCTGAAACCAAATTAATTAACTCAAAACAAACCAAAATTGTACCTGATCAGTCCCTTCACCCTTCCCCCCTTTGTGGACTCTGCGAAAGTAATGTAGCAGAGTTCAAAACTACATCTCAACATAACACTAATTTAACCCCCTGTAATGTGCAACAGCCTGAAACAAAAATGACTTTTTCCTGACGAAAATACATTTGATCTTTACAATGACACAACTCATGTGTGAAATCAAAAACAAAACAATTGTAGTTAGTTATTCAATAAAACAAAAAATATTATCTCTGATAACATTAATTACTGCAAACCAATAAACTGTATATATAAATAGGGAACGGTGGGGGCACATACATTTTCAAAACCCCGTGTCTCACAGTATCTGTAGTTTAATACATCTGAATTAACATCAAAACACATGAAATCTGATCACATAAATATCGGAACGTTTATAAACAACAGCGCATGCGCAAAAGAGAAGAAATTTATTTCGGTTTGTAGACATTACTGATATATATATATCAGCAGTGCATATTGAAATCCCTTTGTCTCATCAGCCCTGCAGACTGCACCCAGTCAGCCCCCCTCCTCCTCCTCCCAAACACAGCACACTACAGGGGAGAGGGAGGGGGGGTCACACACTCATTTCTCACAACTTCTCACAGCTTCTCACAATCTTAACACTTTCAATGCCGGCAAAACAACATACGTATCTGCAATCATTCATCACACCATTGTATAGGAATTATCTACGTTAATGTTTAACCATACATAGGAATTATCTACGTTAATGTTTAACCATACAATCTGTCGGCCACCATCTCTATATTATGATGACGTGTTGTTTCATCAGTGAACTAGACTGGAACTTCTGTAAATAGAAAAAAAAACACTACAAATGACAAAATTAACAAGGTGATTATTTCATACTGATTTGGTTGGGCCGGGCGTGGCCACATCAGGGGTGGGTGGTGGGGGGCAGCCTCTCCCATTGGAAACACATTGCACAGCTGTGAAGGGGGGGGGGGGTTCCCCACCCACAATGAGGACACACTCAACATGAGGTTACAGACACCATTACCGGGCGTCGGCTGGTCCTGTGTTTTCTAATACATATAACATACAATACCTTTCTTATTACTAACTTCCATTCACTTCACCAAATCATGAATAGGATCGGGTGATCCTGATGATTTGAATATGGACCGTAAACCATCCATTCTAACAGTCTATATTATACACGTAACTTATATAACAATTTTCGGTCTACAACTCTCTTGTCTGGCCACTATATTACTTACAATTTAATACACGACTTAACAGTTGTTTTTTTTTTCAGTTTATACACCCCGCATGCCTTATCACACGACTTATCAGTGTTTTTGTCTCACGTCTTATCACACGTCTTATCAGTGCATCATTGCACCCCGCGTGCCCGCGTCTCACGTCTTATCACACATGTACTTATGCCCGCGTGCCTATCCACGACTTATCACACATGTACTTATGCCCGCGTGCCCCTGTATAAGACAGGTTATAATACTATCCACGACTTATCACACATATATATTGTGCCCGCGTATTTTCTATCTAGTCCCTAATTACCCAGAGGATGGTTAGTCGGGCGCGACTAAGGTCTCACAGGTTTTTTACCTCACAGCGGAAAATATCACCTCTGTCGCCTGAGATAGTCCAGGAAATCAACAAAAGGGTTCTACAGATCGCTACAAGACTGTCCACTAACACAGATAAGACGAAGATTTATAAAATCAATTCGCTTACCGTGTTATTGCGGAGGTGATCAAATTCCTTCAGTGGGCAACTTTGAGTTATCTGTTTCACCCTGTGATTGTCGATTGTCCGGATTTTGATATTTCCTCGAGTGAGGTCCCATCTGGGGTGCCAAATGTCAGGTCCGTATTTCACACCGAATAACCACCTCTGTAAATTGAAAGCTGAAGGCATGCCTGGAGAGAAGTACACCACACAAATGTCTGAGGTACAGCTTCAATGTCAGCCAGGAGCAACTGAACTTTATTCAGAACAAAGAAACACACACAGAGAAGACACATGCCCCTCCCTATAAGTTTTCCTATACATTCTTCTGCACACTCCTCTTTGCATTCCAGGGGGCGGTGTCTTCCATAGGTGTGTCCGACATGAACAAAGAACTTGTTATATATATCAGTATATTACACAAAGAACTGAAATGTATATACATATGTGTGAGGATAATATTTTTCAGACAATATACATAGTAATGATCCCTGACAACGTCAGCCTCTATCCTCCATCATCCGGATGTCTCTCTGCATTTCTCGTTGGAGGTGGACGCATCCTCTGTCAGTGCTGGTGCACTCCTGTTCCAGAGAGGTCCCAAGGGCAAGTCAATGGTATGTGGATATTTCTCTAAGTTCTTCTCTTCCGCAGAACACAACTAATCGATTGGGGATCGGGAGTTACTGGCCATCAAATTGGCTCTGGAAGAATTGAGATATCTACTAGAGGGTGCAGCTCATCCGATCCTAATTTTTACAGACCACAAGAATCTGACCTACCTCCAGACGGCCCACCGGCTGAACCCTCGTCAGGCCAGGTGGTCACTGTTCTTTATCAGGTTCCAGTTTGAGCTCCATTATCGCCCGGCCGACAAGAATGTGAGGGCCGATGCCTTGTCCAGGTCTTTCGATACAGAAGACACCATGGAGATTCAACAGAACATCATTGTTCCGTCATGCATTCTCTCTGTCAATCCGCTGCAAGTTGGGGACAATCCTCCAGGAAGGACTTTTGTGCGCCTGGCTGATCATGGAAGAATTCTCCGCTGGGGACACTCCTCTAGACTGGCAGGTCACGCGGGGGTCCGTAAGACCCGGGATCTGATTGCTCGTCATTTCTGGTGGCTCACGCTGCCCAAGGACATTATGGACTTTGTTTCTTCCTGTTCAGTATGTGCAGCCAAAAAGGTCGCTCACTCCAGACCTGCTGGTCTTCTCCAGCCATTGCCTGTGCCCAATGCTCCCTCGCAGCATATAGCTATGGACTTTATTACGGACCTGCCTCTCTCTGCCGGATGCAGTACTGCCTGGGTGGTGGTGGATTGATTTTCTAAGATGGCCCACTTCGTTCCTCTGACCGGTCTTCCTTCTCCTCCTCTGCTGGCCAAGCTGTTCATGAAAACACAACTTCCACCTGCACGGCTTGCTGCACCATATTGTGTCAGTTCACCTTGAAGTTCTGGAGAGCCCTCTGTGGACTCCTCGGTGTGATGTTGGACTTTTCCTCGGCCTACCATCCTCAGTCCAGTGGTCAGGTCGAGAGGATTAATCAGATCTTGGAGAACTACCTACGCCACTTCATCTCCAAGAAGCATGATGTTTGGGTGCAGCTCTTCCGTGGGCTGAGTTCTCATATAATAATCACACCAGCGAGTCCACAAGGAATACAATTCTCCATTCTTCATTGTCTACGGCCAACAACCACGAATTCCTCTGCCGATGCCTGATACTTCCGAGGTACCAGACTACGCTTTTAGAGACCTCCTGCAGATCTGGCAGCAGACTCGATCCTCCATCCTAATGGCAGTCGACCGCATGAAATGGAAGGCTGACACAAGGAGAAGAGAACCTCCTCAATTTCTCCCTGGCATGAAGGTCTGACTGTCTTCTAGGAATATCCGACTAAGGGTGCCATCATGCAAATTTGCTCCCAGACTCCTCGGACCCTTCGAGATCCTTCAGCAGATCAACCCTCTCTCCTACAAGCTTCGGCTGCCTCCTACCCTCAAGATCCCCAACTCCTTCTTCATGTCTCTCTCCTGAAGCCGGTGGTTCTGAACCGATATACCAAGACTCCTAGCCCTGCGGTTGCCTCCAGCGGTCCTTCAGACACCTCAGTAAAAATAGAGAGAGAGAGAAGGACCAAACCCCCCCCCCCCCAACTTATCCAGCCTACCGCGACCCAAAACTGGAGAGAATTGCAACCTCCTCTGCAGTCAAAACCACCTCCACACCCACCACTGACCGCCGCTCTATCTATAAAAAGTAAGAATGCCTAAATCCCCTCACCTGTGCCATTTATCACCTCTTAGCTTTTAATATTAGCTTCAATCCAACCCGAGGCTTTCGACACGTTTTCAAAAAATTCTGTCCTCCCATTAAAAAATACTTTTAACCTGTCTGGAAACATTAAAGCATATTGAATCCCTGCTGCTCTCAATTTCCTGTTAATCTTGATAAAAGCAAGCCCTTTTCTTTTGAATCTCTGTCGCATAATCTGCAAAGAATATTATTTGACAATTATTATACATTATTTCAGTTTTTCCTCTAGCTTTCTGCAATATCAATTCTTTGTCTCTTGATGTTAACAATTTCATTATTAATGCTCTTGGCGGAGCTCCAGATGGCCTGTGTTTACCCAGAACCCTGTGAGTTCTATCTACAAACATTAAGGAAGTAAAATCCTCTTTTCCAAATATATCCAGAAGCCAGTTTGGTACAAATTTTACAGGATCGTTCCCCTCAACCCCTTCAGGAAGACCGACTATCCTAATATTTTTCCACCTAGCACGATTCTCCAAATCGATTACCTTTCCCTCCAAGGTTTTATTTGATTTTTGAAAATCCTTATAGGGAGCCTGTCACCAGAATGTCTGTATTAAACTAGTACCAGTGTATTGTAGAGGAGACTAACCTGTTTCTAACGTTTATTTTCATTTTCTGCTTACTGCCACCAGTGTAGAGAAATACGTCTTATTAAGTTTATGCTAATAAGCATTTAGGTACAATGAGGGTGTTACCTAAATGCTCTTACGTCGATCCCCAGTTCAACCCCCCTCCCTCTCTTCTTACATTGATTGACAGGGGCCCGGCAGCGTCATCGGCGAGTTCATGCCTGGCCCTGTACTATCTGTAACGCGCGCGTCCCTGCCCTTTACTAGGCGCATGCGCAGTATAATCTTTCTGATCAAGGTTCTAATCGGCACAACTCCGCATGCGCTGTGTCCCTGCTCTTTATTCGGCGCGTGCACAGTAGTGCCGATTAGGACATCGAGCAGAAAGATCGTACTGCGCATATGCCGAGTGAAGAGCAGGGACCTGCGCGCGTTAGATATTTTTTGGGAAAACATTGGAGGGGAATAAAAAATGTATACATTTTCACATTTTCTGCCTTGCCTATATTGCCCTTTTTCTCTTCCTGCATACACCCCCCCCATAATCGGGATTTAAGTTCTTCCTTACCTTTTCTGGTCATTATACATTTTTTATACAGACAACCCCCTTAATCAATAGCTCTAAATACAGCAAGTGGCAGTTAGAATAAATAAATGAACAATGGAATGAACAGCCAAGTGCGTTCATATAATATTGTTAAACAATAGATGTAAGTTTCCAACAAGATGTCCTCTGGTATACATATAGGGACGGAGGAAGTGAAGTCAGCTATCTTTGCTGATGACATTTTACTATTCCTCTCCCACCAGTTAAAACATTTTTAGAAATGCATCACTATAGGTGAGCATAAGGGTATGTTCACACAGCTTATTTTTGCCCGTTTTTCTGGCCGTAAACGGGCGAAAAGTTAGGAGCAAGCGCCTCCAAACATCTGAACATTGATTTCAATGGGAAAAACGGCGTTCTGTTCCAGCGGGCTGTTTTTCTACGCTTCCATTTTTAAAAACGGCTGTGTAAAAAACACCCGCGATAAAGAAGTGCATGTCATTTCTTGAGCCATTTTTCATTGACTCTACAGACAGACTGCTCCAAAAACAGCCATAGAAAACACGAGTTTGCTTAACCCCTTCCCGCACCTTGACGTAACCGGACGTCGATGTGTGCAGTAAGTTCGCACACCTTGACGTGCAGTTACGTCTGTGCTTTCACAGTTAACCGCTGCGCGGCGCTACACCGCACCGGCGGTTAACTGTGCAGGGTGTCTGCCCTGCATTCCCCGTTGCCGATCAGCGGCCCATCGCCGCTGATTTCGGCAGTTAACCCCTTAATTGCGGCGTTCAATTTTCAACGCCACAATTAAGGAGTTTAGCGCCGATCGACAGCCCCCACGTGAAATCACGGGGGCTGGCGATGATACCCATGGAAACCGGAAGCCAGACAGTGGCTTCCGGGCTGCCATGTACAGAAGCCTATGAAGACCAGCCAGAGGGTGGTCGTCGTAGGCTTCCCATCAGTGTGACTGTTACGTCACAATGACAGTTGGAATGCATTACACTACGTAGGTAGTGTAATGTACTCTAACAGCGATCAAAGCTGCAAGTATAAGTGTCTCCTAGTGGGACAAGTGAAAAAAGTTAAATAAAAGAATAAAAATGTTTTAAAAAAAGTGTAAAAATAAAAGTTCTAAGTGACATAAACAAGAACTGCTTTTTTTTCCTATAATAAGTCTTTTATTATAGGAAAAAAGTGAACACGTAAAAAAAAAGTACACATATTTGGTATGACCGCATTCGTAACGACCCCAACTATAAAACTATAATATTATTTTTTTCCCACACGGTGAACACCGCTAAAAAAATAAACGAAAAACAATGCCAGAATCACTATTTTTTGGTCACCACCCATCCCAAAATATACAATAAAAAGTGATCAAAAAGTGACGTGTACGTCAAAATAGTACCGATACAAACTACAACCCGTCCCGCAAAAAACAAGCCCTTACACAGCTTTTTTGACTGAAAAATAAAAAAGTTATGGCTCTCAGAATATGGTGACACAGAAAATAAATTATTTTATAAAGAAGTGATTTTATTGCACAAACGCTGCAAAATGTAAAAATAACTATATACATATGGTATAGCCGTAATCGTACCGACCCGCAGAATAAAATATAATGGTCATTTATAGCCCAGGGTGAACGCCGTAAAAAATAAATAAAAATCATTGTCAGATTTGATGGTTTTTGGTCACCTGGCTTGCCGAAAAATGGAATAAAAAGTGATCAACCAAATCGCATGTACCCCAAAATGGTACCAATGAAAATTACAGATTGTCCCGCAAAAAATAAGCCCTCACGCAGCTCCGGTGGTGAAAAAATAAAAAAAGTTCAGGCTCCCAGATTATGGCGATGCAAAATGTGCAGAGCGTTCCAAAAGCGGATAGGATCGGGTGCCATTTATTAGTGCAACACTGGCCACATATCTGCAGATTATTTATTTACCCCATTATTATACCCTCTTATTATGCCCTGATGTACTCTGCCCAGCCTACATATGCCCCCCACATTATAAACTGAAATACCAGCAAAATGCCAGAGCTACTACCAAGCAAAATCTGCGCTCCAAAAGCCAAATGGCATCCCTCCCTTCTGAGCCCTACAGCGTGCCCAAACAGCCGTTTACGTCCACCGATATGACATCGCCATACCCGGGAGAACCCGGTTAATATTTTATGAGGTATTTGTGGCACAAACTGGGCACAACATATAGTGCACTAAAATGGCACATCAGTGGAAAATTGTAATTTTCACTCTGCACCATCCGCTGCGCATTAAACCCTTCGCGCAACATGACTTAATAGCATGTCGTGGTGTGGGGGGTGATATATGGAGCGTCTCACGCGCTGAGCCCGCGCCATACGCTGCAGGTGTCAACTGTGTATTACAGCTGATACCCGGGACTAACGGACAGAAACAGCGATCACGCTGTTACAGTAGCCTGTAAAAATGACAATATACTGCAATACATTAGTATTGCAGTGTATTCTACCAGTGATCTAACGATTGCTGGTTCAAGTCTCCTAGGGGGACTAATAAAATGTGTAAAAACAAAAGTAAATAGTTATTAATAGTGGAAAAAAATAAATAAATATTTAAAGTCCAAAAAGAAACCTTTTCACATTTTTTCTCTAAAGTAATGTAAAATGATAAAAAAATACACAAAATTGGTAAGCTATTACAATTTACCATTATTGAACTCGCACGGTGAACGCCGTGAAAAATAAAGAATTGTAAACAGCAAAATCGCAGTTTTTTGGTCACCGTCGCTCTACCAAAAAATGTAATAAATAGTGCCCAAAAAGTCTTATGTACCAAAAAATTGTACCAATAAACACTACAGCTTGTCCCGCAAAAAATAAGCCCTCACACCACTCTATTGACGGAAAAATATAAAAGTTGTGGCTCTCGGAAAGCGGAGAGGGAAAAACGAAAAAGAAAAAGCAAAACATGGATCAGTTCGGAAAGGGTTAATTACTTTCTAATGAAAAAACATTTATGACCACATGTGGGGTATTGCCGTACTCGGGAGAAATTGCTTTACAAATGTTGGGGTGCATTTTCTCCTTTATCCTTTGTGAAATTTAAAAAATTCAACATTTTAGTGGAAATAATGTTGAAATTAATTTTTACTGCCTAATTCTAATAAATTCTGCAAAAGACGTGTGGGGCCTAAATACTCACTATACCCCTAGATAGATTCCTTAAGTGGTTTAGTTTCCAAAATGGGGTTACTTTTGGGGGGCTTCCACTGTTTCGGTCTCTCAGTGGCTTTGCAAATTCGACATGACACCCAAAAACTATTCCAGCTAAATTTGAGCTCCAAAAGCCAAATAGCGCTCCTTCCCTTCTAAGCCCCGGTGTGGGTCCAAACAGCAGTTTATTACCACATATGGGGTATTTACGTAATCAGGAGAAATTGCTTTACAAATGTTTGGGTGCTTTTTCTCCTTTATTCCTTGTAAAAATTAAAAATGTCTAAGTTCTTACAGAAAAAAAGTAGATTTTTACCTTTACAGACTAATTCCAATGAATTCAGCAAAACAACTGTTGGGTCAAAATGCTAACTTTACCCCTAGAAAAATTCCTTGAGGGGTGTAGTTTCCAAAATGGGGTCACTAATGGGGGGTTTCCACGGTTTTCATCCCTTCAGTGCATTGCAAACGCGACACGGCACTGAAGACTATTCCAGCAAAATCAGAAATCCAAATGGTGCTCCTTCACTTCTGAGCCCTGCTGTGGGTCCAAACAGCAGTTTATTACCACATATGGGGTATTGCTATAATCGGAAGAAATTGCTTTACATATGTTGAGGTGTTTTTTCTACTTTATTCCTTGTAAAAACTTAAAATTTCTACATTTTTTCACAAAAAAAGTAGATTTTCATCTTCACATACTAATTAAAATAAATTTAGCAAAAAAACTGTGGGTTCAAAATGCTAACTATACCCATAGATAAATTCCTTGAGGGGTATAGTTTCCAAAATGGGGTCACTTTTGGAGGGTATTTACTGTTTTGGTACCACAAGACCTATTCAAACCTGACATGGTGCCTAAAATATATTCAAGAAAAAGGAGGCCCCAAAATCCACTAGGTGGTCCTTTGCTTCTGAGGCCGGTGTTTCAGTCCATTACCGCACTAGGACCACATATGGGATATTTCTAAAAACGTCAGAATCTGGCCAATAAATATTGAGTTGCATTTCTTGAGTAAAATTTGTAAATTTCACCTATACTTTGCTTTAATTCCTGTGAAAGGCCTAAAGGGTTAAAACACTTTCTGAATGCTGTTTTGAATACTTTGAGGGGTGCAGTTTTCAAAATGGGGTGATTTATGGGGACTTTCTAATATATAGGGCCCCCAAAGCCACTTCAGAACTGAACTGGTCCCTGAAAAAATAGGCTTTTGAAATTTTCTTGAAAATTAGAAATTGCTGCTAAAGTTCTAAGCGTTGTAACGTCCTAGAAAAATAAAAGAATGTTCAAAAAATGATGCAAACATAAAGTAGACATATGGGAAATATAAACTAGTAAGTATTTTGTGTGGTATTACGATCTGTTTTACAAGTAGATACATTTAAATTTAGAAAAATGCACATTTTTGCTAATTTTCTCTAAATCTTGGTGTTTTTTTACAAATAAATATTGAATTTATCTACCACATTTTTTCCCTAACATAAAGTACAATATGTCACGAGAAAATAATCTCAGAATCACTTGGATGGGTAAAAGCATTCCAGAGTTATTACCACATAAAGTGACACATGTCAGATTTGAAAAATCGGCTTCGTCCTAAAGGCCAAAACAGGCTAAGTCCTGAAGGGGTTGAAAAACAGCTGAAAATCAGCTGTTTTCGCTTGAAAACAGCTCTGTATTTTCAGACGTTTATTGCTAGGTGTGTGAACATACCCTAATACCTACATTGATACCATTGTGTTGTTTATTTTCAGATACTATCCCATGAAGCAGCCTCTTTTTTTTTTCTTCTTTTCTTGTGTATTTGAATAATCAATATAAAAACGTCAGTGTTGACATGTGAACTGAATTTTTCTTTTAACATCAGATACATTATATAAATAATCTGCCTTTACAGGAAACATAAGTTCTTGTATCAGCCTGGCCTAACGAAGCACCAGAAAGGACGTTTATTGCTGTGCTAATCCAATACAACAACCAGGGAGAAGCCATGCAACCGGAAGTACTACAGAAAACATCCTGAGAATACCGGAAGTAAGTGAACTATTTGCGTTCCATGCCTCGCTCTCCATTTGGCGCCCGAATGCTGTATTGACGTAATCACGACTAGAAACCAATGGCTGACGCGAAATTCAAAGTGGTATTTTGAAGTCTCGGGCTAGGTAATGTGCGAATGTCAGGTATATTGTGTGCTATTGAGCTCGCTGTCTTATTTGAAGCTGTTAGCGAATAATAAGTATTGTGTTCTTACAGTGTTGGTGACGTAATATGTTTTTGTACGTGACAGTCGTATGTACAGCAGAAAAAAACAAAACGTATTTCTCCCTGGCTGTTGTTGAGCCACAAGTCCCAGCAGGCTTTAACCATCGTCCACCTCCTTTATAACCACTGCCACTCGTAGCTCCCTCATCACCCTTGTAGTTCTATCATTTACGCCTGTTAAGCCAGCGTCCAACACTAGAGGGCGCGCTGGTGCCGCTAACGAGCTTTTCACGTCGTGGGAATGCAGGAAATGGAATTAAGGTCACATATAGCGGTCTAATGTCATGTGTGAATCGTGCCATGCTAGAAAACGGGTACGAGTACGAGAACATATAATATTAGACTATTTTTGACAGCTCTGAGATACTTGTTGACATCACAGTAAAAAAAAATTGAAAGAAACTAATTAATAATAATAATGGGTACAAGTCAAAATGAAAATATGACTGGGCTCCACTGCAACCTTTCTTTTGTAAACTCAGCTGTCTGACCTCCAGACTTGTGCTTTCCATTTTTAGGACAGGAGGTAGTTGTGTAACATTGTCAGCCATATTGGTTCTCATGGACTGCTTTTTCTGCCACCCAGTCACCCAGAGGATTGTTTTACCTTTTTGTTTATAGCTAAAAATAAAAATTCTATGTATTTTAAAGTTGTGTTTTTTTTGTAATTTTAGTCAAGACTTCTGCATAACTATAGGTACTTACTTTCCTCTGTGTCACTTCTTTTCAGATGTGAGGACTAAAAAAAAGGAAATGTCCAAACACAAGAACAAGTCAAAAAATCTAAACCAATTGTAAGTTCATGGGAAAGTAAAGTGTCATGTGTTCAAAAAGGGGTTGTCTGGGGATGGGGCGGCTTTTCATACTGATAACCTATACACGGAATAGGTCATCAGTATATGATCGGTGGGGGTCTGACTCCCGGACCCATGTGGCTCTGTGCGCTGTATGGCTGCAGTACTACAACTCTGCTCATGTTCACTTGAAAAAGAGCAGAGCTGGAGCAAGGCTGCTATACTATGACCGGAGCCATCTGCTTCCGCTGCTTGGAGGCGGCCGGAACAGCTGATTGGTGTGGGGTCCGGGTGTCGGACCCCCACCGATCATATACTGATCAAACACCCATCCTGTAAATAGGTAATGTACGCGTCGTCGTTTGACTGCCTCGTCAAAGAAGTGCAGGACACTTTGGACGTTTTTGGAGCCGTTTTCTCATAGACTCCAATGAAAACAGCTCCAAAAACGGATGTGAAAAACGCGAGTTGCTCAAAAAACGTCTGAAAATCAGGGGCTGTTTTCCCTTGAAAACAGCTCCGTATTTTTTAGACGTTTTTGGTCACTACGTGTGCACATCCCCTTATTGTAATACACTGCAGATTTTGTATGAACATAGCCCTAATGTGTACAGGCTTTGAAGCATTGTTTCCTTCGCATATCTTATAATAGGGCTAATCCCTGCTATTGAAAATGCGCACGCACGCACGCACACTATCCTGTGGTCTCACGGGCATGGTATTTGTGCCCCCAAAGTTGGTCTGCCAGTGACCCCTAAATATCCAGTCTAGTGGTGGAGATTAGAGAATATGCAGCTGTTAGTGCTGAAAGAAATGTCAATTTTTTTTACCTAAAAAAACATATACTTTGATAGAAAAAACCCCAAAAACAAATAGATTTACTGTATGTAAATGGATACAAACGTAGCGCCTTGTGTTTGCATATGTCGTCCATTGAGATCAATGCTAAATAAACGTTATGTTGCGTGTATATACATTAGTACTCAGTACTTTCAAAAAAACACTATCCCAAACGGATGCTATTTTGGTCTACGTTTGACCCATTATACTCTATGTATACGCCGAGCTATACGTTTCAATACTTCTTTAGTGTTTAAAAAGGTTTACGCTCGGCGGATAGCACAAACGCGGAGTGAATTGGGTCTTATATGTACAATGAAGCTTTTCATCCTGTGTGATTTTGTTTGTCGTTTTGTAGACTAAAAGGTCCTAAAGGTCAAGATGTCAGAAACCAAGGACCTGGCAGCAAAGTAAGTGTTCCTGCGGTTCTCTCGGGTTGTTTTTAGCACAAATGCACGCAGGTTTTTTGTAAATGAGTTGCTGATATCTATGAGTACTCTCATTCCAAAAATGTTTTTTCATGTGAACGTTTGTTTTCATTAAGAATTTTTAATAATTTCCATTTGTCTTCTACTTCTACATTCGATAGGTTAGCTAGAAGTAGGGGACAGATTGAAGCGATTATTAGAAAAAAAAAAGGGGGTTAGTTTTGTTTTTGCACAGACCGCACCATGCTGGTCCACGTCTGGTATATTAAGTGCGGTTTCTGTAAAAATAAAAAAAGAACCCTTTTTTCTAATCCTAGAGAACCCATTTATTAATCATTATTATTATTAATACTATGTTTATGTTGCTAAAAAAGGTCTGTTCTGATTAATAGAAATCTGCTGCATCGGTCAGAACAATTTTCTTACATACATTAAAATGTTACAATATGATTATAGCATTTACTTCTCTATCGCCTACGAAAAACACAAGTGTGGCAAAACAAGCATACAGTATTTCCCACAATGTGGGAATTCCCTCCATGGAGAAATTTGTGTGTGTTGTGGGAAATATCTCTTCAAGTATTCACCGTTAACAAGCAGCGTCCCGTATGAGCAGCTTTAAATATATATATATATATATATATATATATATATACATATAGCATTTGTAACATATGGAAATCAGACCAATATCTATCTGAATTGATGTTTTTATCCTTTCTCTTGTAGACTGATGCAGAAAATGTTGCTCTTATAAGGATGAAGCAGATTATGAGCAAGAAAGTCACGTCTCAGTTGCTGAAAGAAATTTTGGTTGATTCTGACATCTCTATATTAAAAAAGTCTGCGGATGCATTGCAAGAGGATATTGGAGAAGACTGTTTTAGTGAGTGCCCACAAAGCAGATAATGGATAGGATTAATTATCGAGCTTGTTCTAATGAGCAGTT
Source organism: Rhinoderma darwinii (assembly GCF_050947455.1). Taxonomy (NCBI): domain Eukaryota; kingdom Metazoa; phylum Chordata; class Amphibia; order Anura; family Rhinodermatidae; genus Rhinoderma; species Rhinoderma darwinii. The sequence continues at coordinate 90,468,256 of NC_134687.1, forward strand.
CATCAAACTTGTGTAACAGTATAGAGTGGCAGTGCAGGGCACTTTGTTAGGTGCACTTGTAGTATATTCACATTTTTTTGGAACACCACTTAAAGAGGCTCGGTCACCACATTATAAGTGGCCTATATTCTACAGGATGTGATCGGCGCTGTAATGTAGATTACAGCAGTGTTTTTTATTTAGAAAAACGATCATTTTTGACTTGAGTTATGACCTATATTAGCTTTATGCTAATGAGTTTCTTAATGATCAACTGGGTGTTGTACAGAGGAGTGTATGACGCTGACCAATCAGCGTCATACACTTCTCCCCATTCATTTACACAGCACATAGCTATAACGCTATCTGCAGCCACATACACACACTATAACGTTACTGCAGTGTCCTGACAATGAATATACATTACCTCCCAGCCAGGACGCGATGTGTATTCAGAAGCTGTCACTTCTGTAGCGTCTCTGTGATATTTACAGCAAGTCAAACGTAATCTCGTTTGAAATGACAGGTTACATCGTAATCTCGCGAGACTACGCCTGCTATGCTGTAAATATCACAGAAACGCTACAGAAGTGGTCAGGATTCTGAATACACATCGCGTCCTGGCTGGAGGTAATGTATATTCATTGTCAGGACACTGCAGTAACGTTATAGTGTGTTTATGTGGCTGCACATAGCGATATAGATATATCGCTATCTGCTGTGTAAATGAATAGGGAGAAGTGTATAACACTGATTGGTCAGCATCATACACTTCTCTCTACAACGCCCACTTGGCAAAAAAGTAAAACACGCCCAGTTGTTCATTAAGAAAGTCATTACCATAAAGCTAAAATAGGTCATAACCGTCAAAAATTATAATTTTTCGAAATAAAAAACACTGCTCTAATTACATTACAGCGCCGATCACATCATGTACAAGATAGGCCACTTATTATGTGGTGACAGAACCTCTTTAAATTAATTCAATCTGGTAACAACACGACCCAGTAGGTGTCACATCAGCCCAATGACCTGTTCATCCCAAAATAGTTTATAGTGCTCTTTTACAGAGGGCCACTTTTTATATAGCTTGCTAGTTGTTTCAGAAGCATTTCATTGCATTCTGCTACACTTTTGCTACTGCTTGTACCGCTTAGAATTGTTTGTTTTTCATGTATAAGTGCACAAACCTTTATATATATTTCTTATCACCAAGCATCAGGAATGTCATTTAGACAGGCATATTACTAGTCATATGCACACAAAATAGCGATTTCTCCGTTTTGTTTTGTAGATCCTCCGTTACACAGTACTGCAGTCTATACTGATGAGGATGATGAGCTCCTGCAGACCAATGACAACCCTGATCTAATCCCAGCAAAGCTGATGTCTCCTATTCCACCTGTAGTACAGGAGAAAAGGTAGATGTTCTCTGTAAAAGAGGGCCATAAAACATGTAGGTTTAGTTGATGTTAAACGCATAGGGAATAGGAAATAAAAACTTCAGGATCTCCGTTTTGTTGCATGTATAATTACACCATGCTATCGCACTACGTTTTTCTGATCTAGCCACATTTCTACATGCAGTATCATGCCTATGGTTTTCCATAGAAGCAATTCTAGGAATATTTCCAGGAACTACTTCAAATGTTAACTCTGGTGGAAACTCGGGTCTTCCATGTGCATTCTCTCCTGTAATCATGATGTCTGCTGCCTGTGCTGTCTCTTGCAGGTTTCTGAGTAATAAAATATGAGGCAGAACGTATCTGATGTTTCATAGCAGCAATCCCAGAATGCTCTGGGTGACAACTGCAAATCTGCATAGACGTATGTGTTATGCTGGTGTCCTTAAATCACCTCCAGTTTGCTTCCTGTAGGTGGTGTAAGGTTATCGCCAACCATCTCCCTGCATTGTGTTGTAGTTTGCACATTGCTTGTGGCATGAATTCTGCGTCACAGGGTCAGTTTGCAGCCTCTCCTGTGCCTTAGACTTGCTGTGGCTCTCAAGCACCCTGCTCACAATTCGGAGTGATCTATATAAATATAGCTTCTGATTTACGTGATCTGGCCACATCTCCCTATAGAATGCCTGGGTAAGGCATCATGGGGCATGTAGTGACAAGAGCTAGCGTTTACAATCAACATGGTGCTCTTAAGATGGACTATACTCTGCTACAAAGTAACTATAACACATAATGTAGGCTAAGGTAGGGGGTGAAGGTTTCATGTGTTAGCTAGAGTTTCTCTTTAACAATTACTGCAACCAAGATTGTGGTGAAAATGACACTTTTTTTTCCATGGTTTTCTCTGTTGTTCTGTGGCTTTGAGATGTACCACAATGTTAGACGTTAACCCGGCCTAGTTATACAAGGAGGGTGTTGAGATTCTCTGTGTATTGATGTGTGTGTAAATTATTATGTTAAAGAGAACCTTTTACCTGCCCATACATGTGCAGCATGTAATAGGCAGGGCTTCACAAACCCTGTCTCACCTGAAATTATTTTTCTTACTTCCTCCGTTATTTACATATCGGTGCCATTGTATTTGGCGCCCGATATGTAAGAAAGCCCCTGAACTGTCAATGGGGCGTTTCTATCTAACTAAATGGCAAGGGGGCGTGATCTCATTGCTCTGACACTGTCCAATCAGCTACGGACGGTGTCAGTGCGGCTTGCGCTGTGCTCCCTCCCGCGAGAACACACACAGACAGAGAGCGCTGAAGAACCACCAGCCTGTGTGTGTTCTCGCGGGAAGGAACACAGCGCAAGCCGCCCTGACACTGTCCGTAGCTGATTGGATAGTGTCAGATCAAAGACATCACGTCCCGTTGCCATTTAGTTAGATAGAAACGCCCCATTGACAGTTCAGGGGCATATTTTCATATCGGGCGCCAAATATAACGGCACCGATATGTAAATAACAGAGGAAGATAGGAAAACAATTTCAAGTGAGTCTGTGTTTGTGAAGCCCTGCCTATTACATGCTGCACTCAGCTACACATGTATGGGCAGGTGAAAAGTAATTTTTTAACACTTTTTACTTTTTTAGCACGAGACCAACCCACAAGGAATCAAAGAGCAAAGCAGCATCGAATACAGAACACAAACCGGACACGGCCAAACCTAAGAGGGTGTGTTAAACCTTGTTAATTTTACTTTACTTTTTATATTTTTTAATTTTTGTCCAGCTCGAACATCTCATATGTTAACCCGTTAGTGACCGGCCCATCGTGTTTCTACGTCGGTCACTAACGGGCCTTATTCCGATGCCATAGACTTTTTACGTCGCGGCATCGGAATAAGTTAACAGAGCAGGGAGCTGTCAAATCTCCCTGCTCTCGGCTGCCAGAGGCAGCTGAGGGCTGGGAGCGTCCCTGCTCTGCCGGGTGAGATCGATATTAGTATCGATCTCACCCGTTTAACCCCTCAGATGCGGTGCTCAATAGCGAGCACCGCATCTGAGTGGTTTTGGAGAGAGGAAGCTCCCTCTCTCCCCCACCGACACCCGGCGATACGATCGCCGAGTGTCTGTGTCTTCAATGGCAGCCGGGGGTCTAATAAAGGCCCCCAGGTCTGCCTGTAGTGAATGCCTGCTAGGCTATGCCGCAGGCATGACCTAGCAGATGCCTGTCCGTGTTAAACGGACAGGCAGTAATACACTGCAATACAAAAGTATTGCAGTGTATTATAAATGCGATCGCAGAATCGCATATTATAGTCCCCTAGTGGGACTAGTAAAAAAGTGAAAAAAAAGTTTAATAAAGTTAATTTAAAAAAAATTTGAAAAAAAATGAAAAACCCACTTTTTCCCCATACATAATGCTTTACTATTAAAAAAACGAAATAAAGTAAAAAAGTTACACATATTTGGTATCACTGCGTCCGTACCGACCCCGACTATAAATCTATTACATTATTTAACCCGCACGGTGAACGCCGTAAAAAATGTAATAAAAAACTATGGAAAAATTGCTGTTTTCTGTGAATCCTGACTTTAAAAAAATGTGATAAAAAGTGATCAAAAAGTCGCATCTACTCCAAAATGGTACCAATAAAAACTACAAGTCTTCCCGCCAAAAAAAAAGCCCTCATACAACTGCATCGGCGAAAAAATAAAACCGTTACGGCTCTTCAAATATGGAGACACAAAAACAAATAATTTTGAAAAAAAAGCGTTTTTACTGTGTAAAAGTAGTAAAACATACAATAACTATACAAATTTGGTATTGTTGCAATCGTAACAACCCGCTGAATAAATTTATTGTGTTATTTATATCACACGGTGAACGGCGTAGATTTAAGACGCGAAAGAGTGGCGAAATTTCAGGTTTTTTTCTATTCTCTCCCCCCCCCCCCAAAAAAAAAGTTAATAAAAGTTAATCAATAAATAATATGTCCCCCAAAATGGTGCTATTAAAAAATACAACTTGTCCCGCAAAAAACAAGACCTTATACAGCTATGTCGACGCAAAAATAAAAAGGTTATAGCTCTTGGAATGCGAAGATGGATGAACTTAAAAAATGGCCTGGTCATTAAGGTCTAAAATAGGCTGGTCATTAAGGGGTTAAGCAGTAAAGTGGATTTTATACTGGACGGTTATCGGGCAGACGAGCATTCGCAGAAACAGGGCAGCGATCAGCAGATGAACGAGCAAACGCTCGATCATCTGCTGGTCATATCGTTTTAAAAAAAGTGAAATTTTATTGTCAGCGTCACATCTCCCTGTGTAAACAGGTAGACGCGCTGCCGAGATGATGATAATGTATGGGGACGAGCGATCGGAGTAACGACCGCTCGTCGCAATCCATAGCTCCGTATGACAGGAGCAAACGAGCGCCAATCAACGATGTCTCATGATGGGCGCTCGCTGCACCGGCTGCTTATCGGCCAGTGTAAAAGGGCCTTTAGTTGCATTGCTGTCCATACTTTGGTCTGAAATCTTCTTTACTTCCCTTCTTTCATAAAAAAGAAAAAAAAAAACATGTTCTCTATGTTTTGCTGCAGATTTTAGTTTTCCAGCTGTCCAAACGTCACCCGATTTGAAAATTTCCATAAATGACCAGTCAGCATCATACACTCCTCTACATTCATTTACACAGCAGCGATGTGCAGCCGCATACACAGAGATTAACGTTAATCAAGTGTCCTGATAATGAATACACATGAAATCCAGCCTGGACGTCATGTGTACTCAGAATCCTGACACTTCTGACGCTTTTCTTTGAGATTTCCAGCAAGGGAAACGAAATCTCGTTTACCTCCGTAATCTCGTGAGATTTCGCTTCCCTTGCCGGAATCTCACAGAAAAGAGTCAGAAGTGTCAGGATTCTGAGTACACATGACGTCCAGGCTGGATTTCATGTGTATTCATTATCAGGACACTCGATTAACGTTAATCTCTGTGTATGCGGCTGCACATCGCTGCTGTGTAAATCAATGGAGATGAGTGTATGAGGCTGACTGGTCACTGATTGGTCAGCGTCGTACACGTAAACACGCCCAGTTAAAAACACAATACACGACCAGTTGGACATAACGAAAAAAAAACGCCCAGTTGTCCATTTCAAACCTCATTTGCATATATATAAAATAGCTCATAACTTGGCCAAAAATGAAAGTTTTTTAGAAAAAAAAACACGTTACTGTTATCTACATTGCAGCGCCGATCACATGCAATAGGAGATAGGGATTTGAGAATCTGGTGACAGAGCCTCTTTAACCTGTTCTTCTTTGTTTGTCAGTTCACGTAAGTAATGTATATAGTCCATGTAAAAACGGCTTCTGGTTTACTCATTTGACAAGCAAACATCCATAGCCAAGGTGAAAGTAAATAAGACAAAATAGGGCTCCAAAATGACCGCACACAACATAAACATAGATACATTTCCTGTAAATGATGCGCATGTACATAGACAGGCAGACATGTCATCATCTGTCACTATAAGGCCTCATGCACACGGCCGTGATTTTCGGGTCGGCCGGCTGCGGACTGTCAGCCGCGGGCCGCCTGCAAATCGTAGGACATGCACATGGCCGCCGTCATTGTTTTCAATGAGCCCGGACCGCAGAAGACGGCCGTAATAGGACATGCCCGTTCTTTCTGCGGTGCGGGCTCCCGGGCCATGCAAAGACCGCAAAAACTACGGTCGTGTGCATGGCCCCATAGAAATGAATGGGGCCGCAATTCTCCCGTGGATTTTCGGGGGAATTGCGGCCGCAAAAACACGTTCGTGTGAATGTGGCCTAAGATGTGCATATGTCAAGTGTAGATTTCTTAGTTCTGCTGTTTTGGATTTTAGTTTTCCATATTTACCATTCTTCTTTTGTGCTGTACACAATAATTTGTTTATTTTTAGACTCCACAAAAGAAAGCTTTACAAGTGCCAGCAGCAGGATCTTCTAAGAAGCATGGGACTGCCCGAAATCTGGTTGATGAAGCACCACCCTCCCCACAAGCTCCAAATACTACCCCAAATATAAGTGTGGTGAGTACAATAACACTTCTGAGCAGCCATACGCCTTTCTTGTTGTCTCGTAGACTTTGTTGGGGGTAATAAATAAGGGTAAAGACAATCTTACAGCAAAGTTTAGGTATTACCGATATTGAGAAAAACCTGTCTGTGTAAGAAGACCAGAGGCAAAGGGATCGTTTAGATTTACTTCCCACTGAGTAGCACAAAAACATTTCTGATGTGTTAATAGATACATATCAAATGTAGCATCGGTAGAGAAGATACCAACAAGTCACTAGACCGAAGAAGATGCATCTATCTCAACTCTCATCTGCAGCTCTCAACTTTATTCAGTAGAAATATTGTTGGGCACTGAGTCTGCTGCAGTTTCTTCATTTAACAGTTTGTGGATGTCAAAGTGCCTGGACATCCACCGATACTGTCTGACAAATCTCTACAAATGTGAGGTCCGGGACAGTGTCCATGGTTCTGTAATGGCTCACGGTGGGTAATAGAAATTTTATATATATTGTGTGTAATTGTTTTTATTTTTAATATATTGTTATGAATTGGGATATTGTAGGTTAATATATTGCAGACTGGATCCATGGTTGGTGTGTAGTAATGTGGACTTTGTGGATTCCTTTTGTAGGTTTATAAATCGGCACAGATAAATTTTTTTAAAACACTACTGAAACTGGTAAGACACACCATGCTACATTTCCATCCCATAGTCTAATTTTGAAGCCTCAAGTCTGTAGCTTTGCTCTAACATGTCCGATTTCTGCAGGAGACCATGTTAATCTGAGCAAAGTGTAGGGATCTGTTTCACTGGGTGTTTGACTTTTATCCTGCTGTATGAGTATAGACCTTATCCAGTATGCTAATGTTCACCAGGTATCTCCCGGGAAAGCAAAGACTCAAAGGAAAAAAACGAATACCTCTATTAAAAAGAAGTCAAGAAAAGGTAAATAGTCGCAATGTTTCCTTGGTCTGTTAAAGAGGCTCTGTCACCAGATTTTGCAACCCCTATCTGCTATTGCAGCAGATCGGCGCTGCAATGTAGATTACAGTAACGTTTTTATTTTTAAAAAACGAGCATTTTTGGCCAAGTTATGATCATTTTTGTATTTATGCAAATGAGGCTTGCAAAAGTCCAAGTGGGCGTGTTTAAAGTAAAAGTCCAACTGGGCGTGTATTATGTGCGTACATCGGGGCGTTTTTACTTATTTTACTAGCTGGGCGTTCTGACGAGAAGTATCATCCACTTCTCTTCAGAACGCCCAGCTTCTGGCAGTGCAGACACACAGCGTGTTCTCGAGAGATCACGCTGTGACGTCACTCACTTCCTGCCCCAGGTCCTGCATCGTGTCGGCCACATCGGCACCAGAGGCTACAGTTGATTCTGCAGCAGCATCGGCGTTTGCAGGTAAGTCGATGTAGCTACTTACCTGCAAACGCTGATGCTGCTGCAGAATCAGCTGTAGCCTCTGGTGCCGATGTGTCCTTGCTCGATGTGTCCTTGCTCGTCCGACATGATGCAGGACCTGGGGCAGGAAGTGAGTGACGTCACAGCGTGATCTCTCGAGAACGCGCTGTGTGTCTGCACTGCCAGAAGCTGGGCGTTCTGAAGAGAAGTGGATGATACTAGCGCCCAGCTAGTAAAAGAAGTAAAAACGCCCAGATGTAACACACATAATACACGCCCAGTTGGACTTTTACTTTAAACACGCCCACTTGGACTTTTGCAAGCCTCATTTGCATAAATACAAAAATGTTCATAACTTGGCCAAAAATGCTCGTTTTTTAAAAATAAAAACGTTACTGTAATCTACATTGCAGCGCCTATCTGCTGCAATAGGGGTTGCAAAATCTGGTGACAGAGCCTCTTTTTTTTTTTTTTTTTTTTTTTTTTAAATATCCTTTTTATTGTCAGTTTTCACATTTTCTTACAAACATTTCACGTAAGAGTTACATCATGAGTGCGCAGCACTCAACTGTCATGGGATTAACTTTTGAATTAAATTCAACATAACATATAAACACACCAACATAGAAACATGGCATAATTGTCGATCTTCAGATGGACCAAACAAACTTGACTCCCCCAACTTCAACACCACCTAGATCATCAATGAGTTTCCACTCATCCTTTCTCCCCCAGCTGGTTCACAGTTGCATCCTCCCTAAAACGCCTGCCAAGAGCTGCGTGCAGTACCACTTTGTGTACTGGAAAGGCCTAACAATTTCCGCTATTTCGGCTGTTGTACATTGCGTTTCTATAAATACTTGCCACTTATCAAATAGCTTCTTGGTTCCCGTTTCCTTCCGCCTTTCCACCTCCACCCTCTCAAGAACCAATAACTGTTTCAGCCGTGACACAATCAATTCTAACCCCGGCGTGTCTGCCTCTAACCATTGACTCAGGAGGCATCTCAAAGCTACCAGTAAAATCGTGTGCACCAACACTGGAGGTGATCTTACTCCTCGAGCACCCTCTTCCTCCGGCGGCCGCGCCTGATGGAATAGTAGCGCTTGAGGCGTCATTGGGAGATTCGTTTTCCAATGGTCCTTAATATATTTCTGTACCATCCCCCAAAATCGTTTCGTATGCACGCATCCCCATACTCCATGCCACAAATTCGTCAGTGGTGTATTGCACTTGGGACAACTTGTAATGCAATCAGGGAAAGATTGTGAGGGCAAGATATTAAAGCCATATATAGCTGCATGCATCAACTTGAAATAGGTTTCCCTCCAGCTCTCATTTATCACACTCTTCCGTACCGTCTCCCAACCTCCCAGTATGGTCTCTCCTATATCTGGATCCTGAGTCCACCGTTCCCAGCTTTTAAAACTAATCCTTAATTGCGGACGAACAAAACCCTCTCTCAATGCTCTATACATTCCTGAAATGGTCGCCCGCCCAGTTGTTGGACCTATGACCTCATCCAGAGTGTGCGTAGTAGCTTCCTTACTCAAATCCCTGAGCCTGGAGGTACAAAATGTTCGTACCTGAAGTACTTGCAAAAAATTGACTCTACCTACTATGGGTCTGAGTTTAGCGGTGATTTCCTCCCCAGTTAACCACCTCTTTTCCTCTGTATGCATAAGATCCCCTGCGCTACCAATGCCTACCCTCCCCCATGAGGCAATTCCGTCCCCCTTGTCCATTCCCGGTAAAAACTCCGGATCTCTCAATACAATGGAGGTTTTGAGACGGCACGGAAGAGAAGCGATTCTACAATGTAACAAAGCTTTCAGGTTCCAGGGTGAGGCATACTCCCCTTCCAGATCTAAATTGGAATAATTGCTTGTTTCATGAAGCCAATCTACTACATGACGCAAAAGACAGGCCACGTTATAACCCCTGACATTTGGAAAGTACACACCCCCTACTTGTTTACCCATCATGAACTTGGTGAGCGCTATACGCGGCCTTTTTCCTGCCCATATAAATTTAGTGAATGAAGCCGTCAATTTCGAGACATCCACATGCTTCAGTAAGAGAGGTAGCGTTTGAAAGGGGTATAGCAATCTAGGGAAACTAACCATCTTGATCAGATGGCATCTTCCCAAGAGGGACAACAGCAATTGGCCCCATCTAGTGAGTTCCGCTTGTATTTTTTTAATTAACGGGGGATAATTTAAGCCATACAGGGTGTCTGGTACCCTCCCTATTTTGATACCCAGATAGGTAATGCAGTGTTCCACCGGTGATATCCCGCAACCCAAGGATTGCCAAAAGGTCTTTGGCAATGGCCTGCCCAACTCCAGCAATTCGCTCTTAGCTATATTGACTTTGTATCCCGAGCATTGCCCAAATTCCTGCAAAAATTGAAAAACCTTCCCTAAATGCTCCTGAGGGTTTGACATAAAAAGTATGACATCATCAGCGAACAGGGCTAATTTCACTGCACAAGCTCCCACTTGAATGCCTCTGAACATATCCGATTCCTCCAGGAATCTTGCCATAGGTTCCAGTGCTAGATTGAATAGCAGGGGCGACAAGGGGCAACCCTGTCGTGTTCCTTTATGTAATTGGAAGGGATCTGATAGGAACCCCGAGGAGTGAACACGTGCTTGCGGGCTATTGTAGACTCCCTTCAGGAAGACCCGGAAATCTCCCTGAATGTTCATTTTGTCTAGCACCATCCCCAGCCATTCCCATTGTATGTTATCAAAGGCTTTCTCTGCGTCTAGCGCTAAAAGTGCCGGCCTGGTACCTGGCTGGGGATCGTGCCTGACTGTTTCTAGCACCGTCAATACCTTGCGTAGATTTGTCACTGCTGCCCTGCCCTTTACAAAACCTACCTGAGATTTTCCCACCAGTATGGGTAGATACATAGCCAGTCGATTGGCCAGAATTTTTGTGAGCAATTTCTGATCTTGATCTATCAGCGAGATGGGGCGGTACGACCCCGGGTCAAGAGGATTCTTCCCCTTCTTGGGTAACACCTTTATATGCGCTACCTTGGCCTCTGCTGGTAAAGCTCCCGTTCCTAGAAAAGTATTATAATATGCCACCAAGGTAGGGCTGATTTCTTCTCTCAGAGATTTGAAAAACTCCCCTGTGAATCCATCCGGACCCGGGGCCTTTCCGTTAGATAATGTTTTAATGGCGCTCCAGACTTCCTCTAGTGTAATCTCCGCGCTCAAATAACCATTCTGCTCCTGGGTGAGCCCTGGCAACTTCACCTTCTCCAAAAATTCCCTCCCTTTTTGGAGATCTATGGGTGTTTCTGAGTAAAGGGCTTGGTAATATTTACTTAATATGGTATTGATTTTTTTTTGGGTCCGAGGTAGGAGTTCCGTTTGATTCTTTAAGTGTTGAAATATGTGCCGGTGCATACCTCCCCTTTGCTAACCGCGCTAATAGTTTGCCCGCCTTATTGCCGAAACGCATTAAATCAGCATCAAATTGGGTCCGGTAAATACTCTCTCTTTTGTCTAACCATTGATCAAACTGTCGCTTGGCTTCCTTCCATTCCTCCCCCAATAGCATTGATGGCAAATGTAGGAATGCTGTGTACGCACGCCGCAATCTGTCGCTCGCTGCCTTGTATCCTTCGGTCGTCTTACGTTTAAGATTAGACATATACTGCATGATTTTCCCTCTTATTACCGCCTTGGCTGTACGCCAATACAATGACGGTTCCGAGCGATGCGCTACATTATCCCCATAAAATTCCATCCACCACCCCTTAAGCTTCTGTGTAAAGCCCTCATCCTTTGCCAGAAAGGCGGGAAACCTCCAGATAAAATCCGTTCCTCTAGCTACTGTGTCGGCCAATGTAATGGTAACCGGAGCATGGTCCGAAATAACTAGATCTTCAATTGCCGCTTCACGTAAACGTCGCGCCATTGCGTCACTAACTAACAAATAATCAATACGCGACCGTGACTGATGAACATGAGAGAAATGTGTATATTCCCGCGCATCTGGGTGTAAACTCCTCCACGCATCTATTAGGGCCGTGTGTCTTAAAAAGTCGGGCAAGATCCTATCTCTGCTTCTCTGCGAACTAGTCCCTGCGCTCCTATCCTCCTTTGAAGACCTTACAGTGTTAAGGTCTCCCCCTAAAATCAAAAACCTAGTGCGATCCTGCTGGAGTTGGGTTTCCAAGTGACCAAAAAAACCAGTGTTAACCGTATTTGGGCCATACACATTATAAATACTGATGGTTTCCCCTTCATGCTCCATCACTAGATGGATCCAACGGCCCTCGTCATCCTGCTCCTGGGACACCAGTGTAAACGCAAAGTTTTTATGTACCAGAATTATAACTCCCGCCTTTCCCTCCCTTGCCGACGAGCCAAAAACCTGACCCACCCAGAACTTTTGCAAATACTAACTCCGGCTCGGTAAGGTGAGTTTCCTGCAATAGGGCCACATCAGGATGCAATCGTTTCATGTGCCTTAAAAGTTTGGTCCGTTTCTGTGGGGATCTCAGCCCTTTAACGTTCCAAGAAACTATTTTCATGTTATTGGGCCGTGTTTAAGATGAGCTAAAGTGCCTAAAAGTCGTGTGGAGTCCAGGGAGTCAGATCCGTCTTTTCCCAAGAGCCATGTACAAACATTAACATTAACATCATAACCAAACCCTGGCTTGTAAGCCAGAACCAACAAGGCCAACCATCCCTTACCTAACAAAATCATAAAATCACCTGCGGCAAGGGTTAGCAGGCCCTTAATACCCACTGGTGTATGTGACTTCACTTTTTTCTGTTATGCCAGAACGCGCCCCTCCCTCCCCCACCCCCCAGCCTGCCTATATGGCTCCTTCCATGAGGAAGTAACACCTGCCCTTGCCCCCTCAGTACCTCTTTGTCGCCTGCGCACCCTTTTGTACCTTCCCTTATCATTACTTTAACAGCCTAGAGTCCGTTAGGATTGCATCCTCACATTTCCCTATGAACCTTGCTTCGCTTCAAGGTTTCCCTACCTCTGTGTCCCCTATCTCCTACCACAATTTCCCTCAGTCTGCCATTGTAACAGATAACACTAATCCCTTGCGTGGGGGAGGCATTGTATCACTCCCGTTCAATCCTGCCCACCAGGGACAATCTCAGATCCTGATCTAACTCCCTCACAAATATCTTGCAGTGAAAATGCAGGGAAATATCAGAATGCATATACTTCAACCTTGATAACATTGTAACAATAGGTCAACTGTTGACCGGTACATAGTGCTGTATAAGACCGCAAAATATCCCCTTCAATAACTTTCAGACTATCTGTAAACTTATCTGTAGCTGGTCGGAATCTGCAATTGGTCTACAGCGTCCACAAAATCATCATCACATCAGCTTAAATAAAATGCGCCAAAAAGGACTTCGTCCGTCAATCAGGAGACGTGGATCGGGTGCGGTCCCGTGTTCGCCTCTGCGGCTTTGGAGAGTCCCCTCCATTTCCGGCTCGACCCCCCCGGGATCTTCCAGGTGTGGGCATTAAGGCTTCTGCCCAGGTTCGCTCCATATTTAGCCGGTTCCTTTTGGCTTCTCTTGACTTGCGCTGCGGACTATGTACTGGACTGTGACGCTCCTCTTGCTGTGATCTGTTCCCACAAAGCTCCGCAAGTGCGTCCTCCGCTTCCTGTGGAGTGGTGAAAACCTTATTCCGCCCGTTCTCTTGAAACACCCGCAGGATGGCTGGGTACTGCAGGCTAAAGCGTATTCTCGCTTGGAACAGCGCGGTGCAGATCTTGCTGAAAGCCCGCCTTCGTTTTGCAACCTCCGCCGAGAAATCCTCAAATAGTAGCACTTTCATGCCCATTATTTCCAAAGGACGCGATCTGCTGCGGAAAGCTTTCATGAGTGCCACCTTGTCATTGTAATCCAACAGTTTGAAGATCACTTGTCTGGGACGATGTGAATCGTGGTCAGCTGTTGCTGGGAGGTTTCTGGGGTCCGGCCCCACTCTATGCGCCCTCTCCACCCGGCATGGACGGGGGAGACCTAAGGCTTCCGGCAATGTCCTCTCACACACTCATTGCAAATCAGCAGATATCACCGCTTCTTTCAGCCCCACCAGTCGCAGGTTGCTCCTCCTGGAGCGATTTTCCAGATCCTCCACCTTGTCCCCCAACTGCGTAGTAACAGACAGCACCCCTCTAAGTTTGGATTGCAGGCGTTCATTTTCATCCTCCAGCAGCGTCATACGCTGTTCTAACTCATCAGCTCTGATAGTGACTTGTGCCAGCTCCGCATGCACGCGGTTTAGAGAATCTTGCACCGTTTTTTCCAGCGCCTTTTGCAGGTCTGGCGCTATCTGCTTGGCTACTTCACGGGCCAGGGTTACATAGTCAATGGCTGCAGGAAGAGCGGACATTATGTGCTCTGTCGGGCTTGAAAGCTGGGACTGATGGTGCTGCAGCTCATCTTCCTGTGTGTATAGCAGGGTCGCAGTGGCGGGAAGCGCCGCCATCTTACCTCCCTTTACCACGGCCGCGGCTGATTCCTCCATGGCTGGCTTCTGCGCGCTTCTGAGGAGGTACCTGTCCATACAGGCACCACCGATAATGTTGCCGTGTGCAGGGCTGGTGACTTCACCGCTGATTATCGTCGCCGTAGCGACTATTGCGAGCTTACAGGCTGGACGGGAGCGGGAGCTCAGTCACTCGCGTCCTGCATCCCCAGCGCCGGAAGTCCGACAGAGCCTCTTTAAGTTCTAGGTTATAATTTATATAATATTAGTCCTAGAGTTTGTGTCACTTTGTTAAAAAGTTTGGCACAATATATTCTTTTCTTAAATTCAAGTTACTCACGCTATGCGTACAAGTTAATCCAAGTGGTCTATTCTTTGGTTTCCATGACTCCTACCAATTAGGTAGGTATCGTTTTGTACACTATGTGGTGCGTCCCATGCATGGGTGAATATTGCATTCATATGGCGGCCTCGTCAAATCTATTGTTTATTTTGGTGATGCTAAACCTTATTTTATCTGTTTGTTGTTTTGTACCATACGACATTCCACACTATTGAGGTCCTTTTACACTTTTTATTATCGGGCAGACAAGTGTTCATAGACTGCTCGTTGATCTGCTGATCGTTTCGTTTAAAATAACTGAAATATTATCGTTGTCGGCAGCACATCTTCCTGTGTAAACAGGGAGACACACTGCGGATATGATAATAATGTGTGGGGACAAGCAATCAGAGAAACGACCACTCCACCCCATACATAGATCCTTGTGACAGGAGCAAACGAGCGCCGTTTAACGAGCTGTCTCGGTGATCAGTGCTCGTTGTACCGGCCGAATTTTGCCGGTGTAATAAGGCCTTTAAACCAAGGTTTTAGATACTAAAAACAGAAAGCACTATCTAAGACAAATGTTGCAGCAGAGTAATTAATATACATACAAATAGACACACATAATTGTACACACAAATTCACAGGTTGACAAAGACCCTTCCATTGAGTTCAACCTAAAATTCGACAGTATTGTATTCAGAGGAAGACATAATAACCCCTCTGAGGTAGTTACAATTGTTAACATTTTTGGGGGAAAAAATAATTCCCTAAATATTACTTCTTGATTCTCAAATATGGCAATTAGAACCCATGGATGAGTTATCCATCTCAAGCAATCGGATAATATTACATCTTTCTGGAAAGGCAGACTGACTGACTGCATCAATCATCCCAATATCCTGTGGGGAACGTTTCATAGACTCACTTTTCCTTCAGTAAAGAAACCCCTTCTATAATGTTGTGAAACAACCTTCTTTCCTATAGAACGTTTTATTTATATTACTTCCTATATTTATAGGCCTGACTATAGAAATCCCAAGACAGACCTCTGTATTGGCGTCTCTTAAATATGTACGTAGTAATTAGTCCGCCCCTAAGCCGTATTTCCCCTAATTAAATAGCCCTAATTTGCAATTTTGTTTTCTTCACTAGTCTGTTGTCACAGGTTTTCTTATGTTTGTCTGTAGAAATGTGCAGATCAGCCTAGACCGGTCACTACTATGACAGGTGTGTGTGTGTGTGTGTGTGTGTGTATGTATATATATATTTATGTATGTATATATATGTGTGTGTGTATGTATGTGTGTGTGTGTGTGTGTGTGTGTGTGTGTGTGTGTGTATATATATATATATATATATATATATATATACACACATGTGAGACACTATTGCATGATGGGTAGTACAGTTGTCGTGGCAACCATACGACCATATGATGCCCAGAGATTACTATGACATTCTTGAGGCTTCATACTTCGATGTGTAATACACTTCTGTAATAAATTGTTCACTTGTTGCAGATGCCACAACAAAAAATGGTTCTACTGCTGAGGAGAACCTGGACCTAAGAGCTCCTGACTCCTCCACTCTTCCGTTCCTTTACCCATTGACTGCAGTACACATTCAAACCACAAGATGTCTCTATAATTTACCACCTGCTTTAACGCCTTGACGTATGCGATGCTTTAACGCACCAGGACGTACTAATGTGTCATGGATATAAACTGTCACCCTGTCAAAGGACAGGGTGACAGAACCGTGCCATCAACTGTTTGACAGTTGATCGGCACAGTAAGACGGCATGGGACCAATCACAGCGGTCCTATGCCGGCGAATGCTGTGATTGGTCAGTCACAGCAGACTGACCAATCACAGCTCCTTGAGAACGGGTATGTGATGGAGCAGAAGCTGAGTCAGCGCCATCACCGCCAGGTGTCTGCTGTATATTTCTGCCGACCCCCCGCTGTAACGGCCAGGAAAGGAGCTAGGCTCCGATCCGGCCGATTAGCTCCTTAGATGCAGCGATCTCTGCATCTAAATGGTATTTAGCCTGTCGGCACCCCTCATGGGTGCCATGGCCGCGGGTGTCCGCTATTTGTCATAGCTGACATCCTGCTGTAACGGCCAGGACCGGAGCTTGGCTCCGATTTGCCCGATTAACCCCTTTAGATGCAGTGATAAAAAGCGCATTTAGGTGATTAGATCGCACCCGATGGTGCTAATGGCAACGGTCGGCACGATGGTGGCTATGGCAACCGGAGGCAACAATGCCCTCCTAGTATGGAAGCCTATTAGGCCATGCCAGGAGGCGAAGCCCAATAGCCTTGCTTTCAGTGAATAGCTGACCGCTCTAATACACTGCACTATATAGGTAATGCAGTGTATTAGAATAGCAAAGGCTTCATGCCCATAGTGGGACAACAAACAAAAGTTTATAAAAATGTTGTAAAAAAAGTAAAGAAATAAAAGTTTCAAGTTAAAAAAACAATAACCGCCTTTTTTCCCATTATAAGTCTTTTATTATAGGAAAAAATGGAAAACCTAAATAAAAGTACGCATATGTGGTATGACCGCGTCCGTAACGGCCCGAACTATAAAAATATCACGCTATTTTACCGGCACGGTGAACACCGTAAAAAAATAAAATAAACAATTCCAGAATCGCTCTGTTTTGGTCACCACCCCTCCCAAAACAGAATAAAAAAAGTGAACAAAATGTTACATGTACCCCAAAATTCTACCATTAAAAACTACAGGCTGTCCAGCAAAAAATAAGCCCTCCCACAGCTTTTTTGACGAAAAAATAAAAAAGTTATGTCATACAATATGGTGACACAAAAAATAAATTATTTGAAACAAAAGTGATTTTATCGTGCAAACGCTGTAAAACATAAAAAAAATATATACATTTGGTGTCGGCGTAATCGCATCGACCCGCAGAATAAAGTAAATATGAACACCGTAAAAAATAAATAATAAAAAACATCAGAATTGCTGGTTTTTAGTCACCTTGCTTGCCAAAAAATGAAATATAAAGTGATAAAAAAAATTGCATGTACCCCAAAATGGTACCAATGAAATCTACAGATTGTCCCGCAACAAATAAGCCCTCACTCGGCTCCGGTGAAGACAAAATATAGTTCTGGCTCCCAGAATATGGCGATGCAAAATGTGCAGAGTGTTCCAAAAGAGGATAAGATTGGGCACGATTTATCAGTGCGACACCGGCCACATATCTATTAACTATTATTTATGTACCGCATTATTATACCCTCTTATTATGCCCTGATGTACTCCGCACAGATTACACATACCCCCAAATTATAAACTGAAATACCAGCAAAACCCCAAACAGAAAAACTACCAAGCAAAATCTGCGCTCCAACAGCCAAATGCCGCTCCCTCTCTTCTGAGTTTACGTCCACATATATGGCATCGCCATATCCGGGAGGACCCACTTAACAGTTTGCGGTACGAACTGGGCACAACATATTGTGCACTAAAATGGCATATCAGTGGAAAATTGCAATTTTCACTTTACACCATCCACTGAGCGTTCATTTCTAATAAAAAAAAAAAGTCTGTTGGGTCAAAATTCTCACTATACTCACTAAAAGGCCTTGAGGAGTGCAGTTTCCTAATTTGGGGTCACACCTTGAGGGAGTTTGTTTTACTATTTGACCCTAGAGCCCTGACATTGTGGATCAATTCTGGAAAAATCACCAAAATAGACCTCACATTCGCATGGTGCTCTTTTAGGGCATGTTCACACGGATTATTTTCGACCGTTTTTAAAAAACGGTCGCATAAAAAAACAGCCGCAAAAAAGAAGTCCATGTCAGTTCTTCAGCCGTTTTTGGAGCCATTTTTCCATACTCCATAGAAAAACGCCGCAAAAAACGCGAGTGATTTAAAAAACTTCTAAAAATCACGAGCTGTTTTTCTTGAAAACAGTTCTGTATTTTCAGACGTTTTTGAGTTTGCGTGTGAACATACCCTTACTCCTAAGCCCTGACATGAGTCCAGGGAAATAATAAATGCCTTCAGGGGTGTAGTTTCCCATATGGGGTCACTTTTGCGGGGTTGGCACGGTTTTGGCCACTCATGGGCTTTGCAAATGTGACATGGCCTCCGCAAACCATTCCAGCAAAACTTGACCTCCAAAAGTCAAATGGTGCTCCTTCCTTTCTAAGCCCTGCCGTGTGTCCAGGCAGCAGTTTATTACCACATATGGGGTATTGCTGTACTCGGGAGAAATAGCTTTACAAATGTTGGTGTGCTTTTTCTCCTTTATTCCTTGTAAAAATTAAAACTTTCAAAGTTTTTTCAGAAAAAAGGTAAAACATGTCGGATTTGAAAAAAATCGGCCGTGTCCTTAAGGGGTTAAGTGGTAAAATTGCATCTTTAGTCTCAAAACTATGGTCATCAAATGTTGCCAAAAACATTTTATAGATATATTCTATGTTCTATGTGTGTATAGATTGTGATTTGTTGTACAATAATGATATTTTATTTTAGATAGGATGGAAACAGCCCCAGCAGACATCTGGAGTCCAGAAAATGTGCCCAAGTCTGTAAGAAATGTGAATGAACTAGACGTTGTACTCTTTGAATGTGGAAAACTTGTTGAGCTCTACAGGTATATTTCATATACAGTGAAACTTCTTTAAGATGAATTTTCAAAATTGCAGCAAACATGATCTTGAACCGGTGGCTGTCCATACTCTACAGAAACTCCAACTCCTAGCACATCCTACCAGGCAGAGACTTTTAGAGCATGCTGGGAGTTATCGCACCATTTGTAGATGAGGAATACTGCACTGTACATGGTTTGAGACCTCCGCCTTCTGTAGTCCTGAATGAGAGGTCAACAAAAAAAAGAAGTATGAGTTTAAATATAGTACAGTATTTAAAGGCTATTGACACATTTGAAACTAATTTCTTTCTTTTTTTTTTTCGTTGCCTTACATGGCAAAATAAAAATACACATTTCAAATTTGGTTTTGAATTAAAAAGTTTCTAATCTTTAGCTTCTGCAGCTTGCACGTACGGTATATACACTACAATGCTAGCTGCTCAATGCAGTTCAGTCCTCATTCCGACACCGCTCTGACGGCTCAGTCTTCACCCCTCTCTGATTTTCTCTAAGATCTAAGCTCACTAATCGAAACTATTTTTCTCATTAATATCATTGGGGTCACAGCACCTTGGGTATAAGGTCACCGAGGCTGGCGCTAGATAAGAAATGTCTTCGCTCTGCAGGCCATACCCTTCCGACAGATATTGGTTTAATCCGTTTTAGCCTACCTTGTCCGTAGGAGGCAGATATGACCTGATTCTCAGCTCTGCTGCGCTTTTTTTTTTTTAATTTTAGTTTTATTTCTTTCCTTTTTTCTCCTTAGCTTCCCCCTGCTAGTCTGGTTTCCATCTTAGTCAACCCCGCTGCGGATCCAGAGAAGCAGGCAGTTCTCTGCACTGATTTTCCATCACATGACCATGGACAGAATTTTATCTTATTAAAATAAATAATGAATGTTCCTCCGATTCCCTTTTTGTTCTTCCTGAAGGGCTGCGCAAGGGATTGTCACCATCCAAGGCCACCATTGTTCATTGGATCCGGTCTGTGATTTTCGAAAGCCTGAGGGTTTATGGGTAAAGTTCCTTGCCTTCAGGTCACTGCTCGTTCCACAAGGGCTGTTGGTGCCTTCTGTGCGTTAAGGCACTAGACTTCAGTCGCTTAAGTTTGGAAGGCTGCAACCTGGGCTTCCCAAGGTTCTACCAGATCCAATCTTTGGCTTCATCTAATACCAATCTGGGACACAAGCTGCTGCAGACAACTGTCCATTAGGCGGTTCACATGGCTGTTGTTTACTTTTGATTTTTCTTCCCACCCTCTGGGACTGATTTTTGATGTCCCATGGTGCTGTGTCCCCAATGATATTAACAAGAAAATTATTTTTTTGTACTCGCCGTAAAATCCCTTTCTTGTTGAATACATTGGGTGACACAGATCCCGCTCCTTTTTTTTATATTGTGTTTTTTTTTTTGTGTGTTTTTTTTTCTTCATCTACTGTAAAAACTGATTTAGCAAGTGTCTGTAGGAAGGATATGGCGTGCCTGGGCGGAAACAAGATTTTTCCTGCCTAGTGTCGCCTCCTAGTGGCAAAGGCCTGTATCCATGATGCAGTGTCCCCCAAAGAATTAGACGGGAAAGGAATTTTATGGTGAGTACAAATATCAGATTTATTTTTTACGATTTGAGCTTAGATTAGCCTTCAGGAGAGATCAGAGAAGGGCGACAGGCTGAGCGGACAGAGAGCTGTTCATAGCCTTTAAGTTCCCTGTAATGATAACCTTTAATGATGCACCACATGTGTGAATTGACATCAACACCCAAAGCATCTCACTGCAACAGCACTTCAAGACACGTGGAGGGATTTATTAAGACTGGCGTTTCATCATAAGCCAGGCTTAAACTAAACTTCGCTGGAGAAAAATGTGCCAAATTTATTAAGAGGTGCACGCCTCCAAATAAATTTGCCACATCTTTGCCTCTCCGTGTGCTAGAAAATCAAATCTACACCTTCTATGACCAGGCATAAATTTGCACTATCACTTACGCCAATTTCTGGTGTGAGTTATAGTAAATCTGTTCGTTTGGGGGAGTGAAAGCCTCCTCTGCTAAACTCTGACTTTAAAATGCCAAAAGGTCGCGAATATTGCTTGCGCCATAGTTTTCAGCATTTTTTACGCCACAAAAGGGGTGTAAAGCTGTTAATAATTTTCCCTAATAATACTGTGTGTCCAGGTACAGAATTTTGGTTGGATTAAATAGGGACAAGGCCAGGAAGTGGTAAGTAAATGTGGATTTTGGTATTTTTAAAGTGGGCCAGTGTACATAGGATAAGAATCTGTTCTGGATGAAGGTGTCTTTTGGAGAGGCTTCACTCACTAACCTGCATTTCTTATTTTATTTCTGGCTTTGTTTTGCTGTTTTAAGACACTTTATATAGAAAGTAATGTTTTGTTTCTTTGTAGGGAAAATGTTGACGCAGATGTCTGCAAAAGAGCAATTGATGATTTTTTCCATAGTTTTAAAGAACAGTTAGCTACAACAGTAAGTATTTGATTTGCCTTTGTAAATACTTTTTTACCACTTTACTACCTTCTATGGACATGCCAATACTTGTTAAAACACTGGCATTTACTGGGTAATTGTTTATGGATGGCACAGGATAGGTGATAAGTGTTTGATCCCTGGGCGTCCCACCATTGGAACCCCCACCGATCAAGAGAACGGGGGTCCTGGGTCCCCAGTATGAACAGAGCAGTAGGTCACGTATGCACACTGCGCTCCATTCATTCTCTATTGGGCTGCCGGAGATAGCTGAGCGCTGTGCCTACAGGTAAGGTTTATGAGCAGATAGATCATGCAGAAACATCTGTAGCAGATTCATCAGCATCGTGACAGCAGTCTGTAAATCTTTATAAAGTATCCTTTCTTCCTTCATAGTTTTCGTACCCACTGTGGAGCTTTTTATGGCGCCTTTTGGTGATATTAGGGTTTCTTATTGTAAAAATCCTCATTGTGAATTACAGAGGTACAGAGATACATTGGAGCACGATGTGATCGCTGTATCTAATATACAGGCTGCAGAAGGTTTAGGCCCTGTGCACATAAAGTTCCTGATAAAAAACGTTAAATGTGTACTGTGATGGATGTCCTATAGTGGCATCCATCACCGATAGGCTACAATAGTATCCATTTAATGGATGCATCAAGAACTCTCATGACTCTGTTCTTGACATAGCTGTTAAACGGGTACAATTATAGCCTAAGGGTGATAAATACCACTGTTAGACGTCCTTCACTTGCCTCCGTTTAATGGATACATTGGGAAGCTCCAGTGACGTAACTGTCCATATATGAACAGTTACACTGGAGTTTCCCTCCGCAGCAGAGGCTGCCCTGCCCTCAGACTCTGGCAGGCCTGTCAGGCTGAAGTTCCGCACGGCGGCCCGGCTAAAACCTCGGCTGGGGACATCACTGGAGTTTTCCTAGTGTAGCCCCAGTCACTAGCCTAGTAGCTAGCCAGTTGCGTCACTGGGGCTACCCCAGGGAATATCCAGTGACGTAGCTTCTCCGGGCCAAAATAGCAGCCGGGGATTCCAAAGTGTTGCTGTGGGGGAAGGAGGTCTCTTATCTCGGCCCAGGGAATCTTTGTCACTGGAGCTTCCCTGGGGCGGCCTCTGCTGCGTCGGAAAGCTCCAGCATTAACTGTCCATGTATGGACAGTTACAGTTAGGTCCGGAATTATTTGGACAGTGACACAATCTTCATGATTTGGGCTCTGCATGCCACCACATTGGATTTGAAATTAAACAACTGAGATGCAATTGAAGTGTAGACTTTCAGGTTTAATTCAAGGGGTTGAACATAAATATTATGTGAAACGTTTAGGAATTGCAACCATTTTTCTACACAGCCTCCTCATTTCGGGGGCTCAAAAGTAATTGGACAAATTAACATCACCATAAATAGATTGTTTGTTTTTTTTAGTACTTTGTAGAGAATCCTTTGCAGGCAATGAATGCCTGAAGTCTGGAACCCATGGACATCACCAAACGCTGGGTTTCCCCCTTTGTGATGCTTTGCCCGGCCTTTACTGCAGTGGTCTTCAGTTGTTGCTTGTTTGTGGATCTTTCTGCCTTAAGTTTTGTCTTAAGCAAGTGAAATGCATGCTCGATCGGGTTGAGATCTGGTAATTGACTTAGCCATTGCAGAATATTCCACTTCTTTGCCTTATAAACTCCTGGGTTGCTTTCGCAGTATGTTTTGGGTCATTGTCCATCTGTACGGTGAAGCAACGTCCAATCAACCTTGCTGCATTTGGTTGAATCTGAGCATAAAGTATATCCCTGAACACTTCAGAATTCATCCGGCTGCTTGTCTTCAGTCACATCATCAATAAACATCCACAGTTTTAAACGTGCCCTGAAAACACATCTATTTAGACAGGCCTATAACATTCCCTAATCTGACTCCTTTCCATGGCCCTCCTTTTAAATTAGTCATCAGAATAAAGTTCCCTCACACTCCTTCTCTTCATGTCCGTCATACACGGATACTGGCTGGTGACCGGCTCATGCAGCTTTATGTTACCACCCCATGTGTATAAAAATGGCTGGAATATTGTACAGAACAAACACTGTTACACTTTGTCTCCCTTATTTCCTCATAGATTGTAAGCTCTTGCGAGCAGGGTCCTCACTCCTCAGGTTTGAATTGTAAATTAACTTTGTCACTATGTATTGTCTGATATTGTTTGTTTCAATTGTAAAGTGCTGCGTAATATGTTAGCGCTATATAAATAAAGATTATTATTATTATTATTATATTATTAATAAACACTAGTGACAAGTGCCTTTGGCAGCCATGCATTCCCATGCCATCACACTGCCTCCACCATGTTTTACAGAGGATGTGGTGTGCTTTGGATCATGAGCCGTTCCAAGCCTTCTCCACACGTTCTTCCTCCCATTATTCTGGTACAGGTTGATCTTCGTTTCATGCTGTTCCAGAACTGGGCTGGCTTCTTTAGATGTTGCTTGGCAAAGTCTAATCTGGCCTTTCTATTTTTGAGGCTGATTAATGGTTTGCACCTTGTGGTGAACCCTCTGGTATTTGCTCTCATGAAGTCTTCTCTTTATGGTAGACTTAGATACTGATACACCTACTTCCAGGCGGGTGTTCTTCACTTGGCTAGATGTTGTGAAGGGGTTTTTCTTCACCATGGAATGCATTCTGCGATCATCCACCACTGTTGGGTTCCGTGGACGTCCAGGCCATTTGGATTTCACGAGATCATGTTGTGGGTTAACAGCAACAGCATCCAAATGCAAATGCCGCACCTGAAATCAACTCCAGACCTTTTACCTGCTTAATTGATGATGGATTAACGAAAGAATAGCCCATGCAGCCCATTACGTAGCTTGTGAGATAATTGTCCAATTACCTTTGGTCCCTTGAAAAAGAGGGAGCTACATGTTAAAGAGCTGTAATTTCAAAACCTTTCCTCAAATTATGATGTGAATATCCTCAAATTAAAGCTGAGGGTCTGCACTTTAAGCCCACATTGATTATATAACTGTATATTCAATATGTTTTGGTAAACAGCTAAAATGCCAAAACTTGTCACTGTCCAAATAATTCTGGACCTAACTGTATGTTACTGCCGCTTTGCGGCCACTGATGGATACCATACAGTGTAATCCGTCACCCATAGGCCCCCATGGTAAAAAAAATATATACCCTGTGGTATACATTTTTTTTGCGGGATAGAAAAGTGTTGTCTACTACGCTATTCTGTCCTTTAAAAGAAAGGTATACTGTTGTATACGCTAAACGTGGGTCATAACCGTGAGATGCACAGGGCCTAACTGCTATATGTATGTTCTACCTGATTGATTTTTAAATCTGCAGCCTGGTCATGCTGTCAGGTGGCCATGAGTATTTAATCTGTGAGTGTTGTAATAGCTAGGCCATGCAACTACATATATACAGCCCTAGCTTTATACGGATCAGTCGTTTATTTATGTTATTTGTGTATATTTTTTTATATATTTTAACACAGAAATATTACCTATTTTTCCACAGATATTAGACGTACAGAAGATGAAAGATCTTAAAAGAAAAAATGCAAAGGTAAATAAATATCTGTCTATTTCTCTCTCTCTCTCTCTCTCTCTCTCTCTCTCTCTCTCTCTCTCTCTCTCGCATATATGTCTGTCTGTCTATCTCAAGCTGCAATTCAGGTTCAGCAATGGTATTCTTGCACATACCTGGTTTCTTGATATTGGAAACATAGTGCAAATGTTTTTATTTATTTTTAGTTTATTTTTTCTTATTAAACAACATGTGGATGAAATGTACATTTGTGGACATTCAGACATTTGATTTTCATCCTTACTGCACTTAGATAAAAGGTGATGTAATTGAACAAGAACAAGAACAAATTCACTTGGCAATAATGTATTAAATCCTTTTGTGGAGAAATGTTCTAATACTTAACAGGGCTCCAGGCCAAATTAAAAATGGCTTGGGCGTCTCTGGCTCACTAAGTCTAAAAATTTAGGAGCCAATTGAGAATATTTGGTTGCCAAACTAAAAATCAACATTACTACATGTAAAAAAAAAAAAAAAAAAAGAAGGTATTTAGACTAGACTATGGACTGACTGAGTCAATTACACTAGACTGTGGACTGATCGACGGAAGCGTTTACACTAGACCGTGGACTGACCGCAGTGTTTACACTAGACTGTGGACTGACTAACTAACTGCAGCATTTACAGAAAACTAGAGGGAGCGTAGGCGATTTTTGCATACTGTTATACACTGAACTCAATATTAATATAGTATGACCCTTATGCTACCTCTAGTGCCTTGTATGCATCTGAAGACTACCAAAGTTAAGTATGTGCAGCGTTCTCTGTTCTTACTGTCCCCCATCTTGGTGCTGTTCTTTTGACTTTTCTCAAAATATATTGGGAATTCCAAATATGGACCTGTTTTGAGCAACAAAATGTCCGTTCTCATGGCCAGAGGTTTAGAGCTGCGCGCAGTGGATGCTCTTGTCATCCCCGATAGCACTAGACTGGCCTTTCCAATCCTAGTATATCAAACATATCCACTTTCTGGCTGACGCTCCTTGGCAACAGCCCCATCTTCCCAAAATGTTTTCCCAAGGTCTGCTCTTCCACTTCACTTTAACTCAGATGTGTTTAACGGCATGGCTGTTGAGGCCGAGGTCCTGAGATGCTGGGGCCCCTCAGTACTGGACATTCAGACCATGTTAAAGGTTGGGTAGTCCCAATCAGCGTAGGTGTAATATATCACACTATAAAAGGCCTACTTCAGCTGGTGCAAGGAGGGCGGGCTCCACCCTCTCATATGTTCCACCCCCAAACTACTGTCCTCCCTACAGTCTAGATTAGACCAAGGTGTGGGCTTGGCCACCCTCAAGGGTCTTTCGCCCTCAGGTGACGATTTTCTGCAGGGTATTGCTCACTGCACTTCCGCCTCAGTTTCCGCTTTGGATCTGAGCTTGGTCCTTGAGGCCTTACAGGTCTCCCCCTTCGATCCTCTAAGTGAAGATTCTTCTAGGATCCTCTCCTGGAAGGTCCATTCTATGTGGCAGTTTACTCCAGCAGGAGGGTCCCGGAGCTGTCAGCAATTTCCTGCAAGTCTACTTCTCTTGTTCTTCACCAGGACATTGTGGTGTTACACCCTGTTTGTTCCTTCCTTCCTCCCAAAGGTAATTTCTGCCTTTTGTCCTGCTCCCTTTCACCTGCGGGATTGTTTATTTTACAGACTTGATGTCAGGACTGTTTTGATTGTCTGACCCCATTTTGTGCTTCTGGGAGATCCGAGGTAAGGTCTACAGACCTTGAAAGCCATCATTGACTGCTGGATTCGGTCAGCGATCACAGAAGCCTATCTGTTCAAGGGCAAGGATCCTCCCCTTTGGGTGACAGCCCACACCGTGCGAGCTGTCAGTGCACCCTGGGAGGTATGTCATGAAGCTTCAGCCTTTCAGGTGTACAAGTCCGCCACCTGGTCTTCAGTGCATATCTTCGACTGGTTCACACCATGGCCTCCTCAGATGCCATTCATAAAAACATTAAAAAAATCATACATGTTTGGTATTGCCATAATCGTACCTACACATAGAATAAAGGTAACAATTATTCATACAGTTCAAGGAGCAGCGTTAATTTAAAAAATATATATTTTTCTTTTCAATTCCCCCTAAAAATGTACCCAACAATGGTGCCAATAAAAAAATACAACTCGTTCCACAAAAAAAACAAAAAACCCTCAAACCAATATGTAGATGGAAAAAAAATGTTTAACTCTTGGAATGTGATATTGGAAAAACAAAATGCTTGGTCATTAAGGAGTCATTGTTTGTTACTCTGGAATTGTTGCAGACCAACCATTTTTTTGTTTTTTTTTAACAATAATTTTTTTTAATTAATTTTCATATAATTACAATTACACATATGTCGTTCCAACGTAAGCTTTAAAAAGAAAAAGAGAGAGAGAGAGAGAAAAAAAAAGAGGAAGAGAATAGATAATCATGAAATCATAAACAATCATGAAATCATCAAATTATAACCATAAAGCCAGCATCGAGTTTTTAGTTCACATTATTTCAACTAGTTCACTAAACTTGGTTGAGAAAAAGGGCTAAGAATCCAATTACTCCAAATATTAGTGAATGAAGAAGAGGAAAAGTTGCCATATGCTATTATTTTTTCGTACGCATAAGAAGTATTGATTGATGAAATCAGTTGCTGAAATGTAGGGGCACAAGCGCTTTTCCAATGTCTGGTCAAGACTAATTTGGCCATAACCAAGATTTTACATGTCAATGGTCTGAATCTGGAAGGAACGACCTCCATGTGTAAGAAGAGCAACGCTAAATAAGGGGACATGGGAATCTTAAGATGAAATAAAGATTCTAACAAGTTAAACACGTGTTTCCAATATTCATTTATAGCGGGACAGTCCCACAGTGTATGTAACAAAGTACCCTTGTATCCACAGCCTCTCCAACAATCTGCTGAGGAATTAGGATACATCTGATGTAGTTTATCTGAGGTGTAATACCAGTGTAGGTTAGTTTTGATAGCTGCTTCTACGCGTGAACTACATTGTAAAGTCGAGTGGATAAGTTTAAGGCTGGGTTCACACAACCTATTTTCAGGCGTAAACGAGGCGTATTATGCCTCGATTTACGCCTAAAAATAGGGCTACAATACGTCGGCAAACATCTGCCCATTCATTTGAATGGGTTTGCCGACGTACTGTGCAGACGACCTGTAATTTACGCGTCGTCGTTTGACAGCTGTCAAAAGACGACGCGTAAATTGACTGCCTCGGCAAAGAAGTGCAGGGCACTTCTTTGCAACGTAATTTGAGCCGTTCTTCATTGAACTCCATGAAGAGCAGCTCAAGATTTACGAGCGTCACAGACGCCTCGCATAATGCGAGGAGGATCTTTTACGTCTGAAACGAGGCAGCTGTTTTCTCTTGAAAACAGTCTGTCTTTTCACACGTAAATGCCTGCTATCGTGTGCACATACCCTAAAGGCTGTTAGCCATTGATCATTCTCGAAGGTCATGCCTACATTTTTTCCCCAGGTCCTAATATTATGAGTTTTGCTGAATTCAGCATTAGTTTTTAAAATATTGTAAATACCTCTAAGATTTTTTTGTGGGTTTATCAAGCAGTCTAAATAACTTTAAATTACATACAGGGCGTAATTTGTCCCGGTCTCTAGCGAAGTGTCTGATTTGCACCAGTTTTTTTTAAACACCATTATGAGGGCACAATTTTTTATTTGTTTATTATTTAAAAAAAAGACTTTTTATTCAGCTAATGGACATAGAGGGAAATTTTATGGCGAACATGCTTTTGATTATTCACTATGTTTACTTGGGATGTCAATTTAACATTTTCAATCACAAAACAAGTGGAATTTTGGGGATGTTTTTTTTCCAATTTTAATGTGACTGTTAGGAGGTTAATAGCACCATTTTTGGAGTTATCTCATATCCCACCTGTTGCAGCAAGGTGTCAGCTGGTCCAGCTCCTGAGCCCGTGCCGTACATTTACAGCGCTGTGCGCAAAGTACGTTCTGCTAGTCCCATAAATGTGCAGTGTGAGGGAAGGGGCTAAAACACAAATTATATTTTTGACGTATATTTGTTTGTTTTTATGGCGTTCACTGTGTGGGATAAATAACGTTATTGTAAATAACGTTCTTGTAATAGTTAGGACTTTTACGGACGCTGCGATACCAATTTATATATATTTTTTAATTGTTTACATTACTATAGGGGGAAAATAGGAAAAGGTGTTTTATATATATATTCCTAAAAACTTGAATTAAAAAGAAAAAAAAAATTAAGTCCCACTAGGGGACTTGAACATGCAATCGTTTGATTTGCTTGCACAAGATACTGCCATACTTATGTATTGCAATGTATTGTGATTTTTGTCTTCTCTCCTCTCCTCTGGTAATAATAGGAGAACTAACGTGGCAGACCAGGGGGCCTTCATTAGGCTCCTGGCTGCCATTACAACCAATTGGCAGCCTGAGACCACGTCGCATGGTGGCTGATGAAGTGACAGAGGGGGCTCCCCCCCCCAGCTCTATTGACCACGGCTTCTAAGTGGTTAAACGGCGAGATTCTGAGTAATCCTTGATCCCGGCAAAAAGAGTGAGGTGTTCGCTGTAATATACAACTGACACCCGCTCTATATGGAGTGGGCTCAGCTCACTCCAAAGTCGCCCCTACTTGACTATGATGTAAATGTCAGATGTCGTAAAGGGAATGTGTCGCGAATGAAACCTTTTTTTAAGTAAGTTACTTCTATTATATTTTTTAAGTTTTTTTTGCTGTATTGTTTTTTTTTCTTCCACATGATAGGAAAAAATGTCAAATTATTATTTAATATTTAATACTTCCTATGTTGGCCACCAGAGGGAGCACTTCCCAGAATTATAGCAAGGTGAATAAGGCAAAGCAACCTGACTCACAGCTGCCATAAATGTGGCAGGGATTCTCACCCCCCCCCCCCCCTCCTACAAGCCTGGAAAAGGGGTCTTCAAATTGCTAAGCACTGTCCGGCTGCGATTTTTGGAGTGATTGTACAAATGGCAGCTGGCCGAAGTTATAGGACACACCAAAAGGCTAAGGGTATGTTCACACGGTTACTAAACAAAGGGAAAACAGTACCTGATTTTCAGCCATTTTTTTAATCAAACTCGATGTTTTTGGCCGCGTTTTTCTATAGAGTCAATGAAAACCGTCCCAAACGGCCGCGTAAAAAATGCCCCGTCGGAACAGAACGCCGTATTTATTATTGAAATCAATGGACAGATGTTTGTAGGCGTTCTGTTTCCGATTTTTCAGCCGTTTTTCGGGTCGTTTACGGCCCGAAAAACGGCTGAAAACACTGCGTGCGAACATACCCTTAAAATGATGAAAGTGAAGTGAATGACTTTTCAGTGGACAGGTTCACATGGCGTGTATTTGACACGTTATTTTTGCATAAAAAAAACTCTTGATTCTGCTTTTTATTTATATAATTTGTAAAGTGCGCTGTTAGCACATAAAAAGCGCCTTTTTACACACGCTGTTTTAAAAAATGCATTGTGTAAATAAAGAAATGTTGAGTCAATTCCTTTCCACACACACTCAGCTCTGCTACACACAGACACACACAGCACTGCTACACACAGACACACTCAGCTCTACTACACACACACACACACACTCAGCTCTGCTACACACACACACACACACTCAGCTCTGCTACACACGGACACACACTCGGCTCTGCCACACAGACACACGCTCGGCTCTGCCACACAGACACACGCTCGGCTCTGCCACACACAGACACACGCTCGGCTCTGCTACACACAGACACACGCTCGGCTCTGCTACACACAGACACACGCTCGGCCCTGCTACACACAGACACACGCTCGGCTCTGCTACACACAGACACACGCTCGGCTCTGCTACACACAGACACACGCTCGGCTCTGCTACACACAGACACACGCTCGGCTCTGCTACACACAGACACACGCTCGGCTCTGCTACACACAGACACACGCTCGGCTCTGCTACACACAGACACACGCTCGGCTCTGCTACACACAGACACACGCTCGGCTCTGCTACACACAGACACACACGCACTGGGCTCTGCTACACACAGACACACACGCACTGGGCTCTGCTACACACAGACACACACGCACTGGGCTCTGCTACACACAGACACACACGCACTGGGCTCTGCTACACACAGACACACACGCACTGGGCTCTGCTACACACAGACACACACGCACTGGGCTCTGCTACACACAGACACACACGCACTGGGCTCTGCTACACACAGACACACACGCACTGGGCTCTGCTACACACAGACACACACGCACTGGGCTCTGCTACACACAGACACACACGCACTGGGCTCTGCTACACACAGACACACACGCACTGGGCTCTGCTACACACAGACACACACGCACTGGGCTCTGCTACACACAGACACACACGCACTGGGCTCTGCTACACACAGACACACACGCACTGGGCTCTGCTACACACAGACACACACGCACTGGGCTCTGCTACACACAGACACACACGCACTGGGCTCTGCTACACACAGACACACACGCACTGGGCTCTGCTACACACAGACACACACGCACTGGGCTCTGCTACACACAGACACACACGCACTGGGCTCTGCTACACACAGACACACACGCACTGGGCTCTGCTACACACAGACACACACGCACTGGGCTCTGCTACACACAGACACACACGCACTGGGCTCTGCTACACACAGACACACACGCACTGGGCTCTGCTACACACAGACACACACGCACTGGGCTCTGCTACACACAGACACACACACGCACTGGGCTCTGCTACACACAGACACACACACGCACTGGGCTCTGCTACACACAGACACAAACACGCACTGGGCTCTGCTACACACAGACACACACACGCACTGGGCTCTGCTACACACAGACACAAACACGCACTGGGCTCTGCTACACACAGACACAAACACGCACTGGGCTCTGCTACACACAGACACAAACACGCACTGGGCTCTGCTACACACAGACACAAACACGCACTGGGCTCTGCTACACACAGACACAAACACGCACTGGGCTCTGCTACACACAGACACAAACACGCACTGGGCTCTGCTACACACAGACACGCACTGGGCTCTGCTACACACAGACACAAACACGCACTGGGCTCTGCTACACACAGACACAAACACGCACTGGGCTCTGCTACACACAGACACAAACACGCACTGGGCTCTGCTACACACAGACACACACGCACTGGGCTCTGCTACACACAGACACAAACACGCACTCGGCTCTGCTACACACAGACACACACGCACTGGGCTCTGCTACACACAGACACACACGCACTGGGCTCTGCTACACACAGACACACACGCACTGGGCTCTGCTACACACAGACACACACGCACTGGGCTCTGCTACACACAGACACACACGCACTGGGCTCTGCTACACACAGACACACACGCACTGGGCTCTGCTACACACAGACACACACGCACTGGGCTCTGCTACACACAGACACACACGCACTGGGCTCTGCTACACACAGACACACACGCACTGGGCTCTGCTACACACAGACACACACGCACTGGGCTCTGCTACACACAGACACACACGCACTGGGCTCTGCTACACACAGACACACACGCACTGGGCTCTGCTACACACAGACACACACGCACTGGGCTCTGCTACACACAGACACACACGCACTGGGCTCTGCTACACACAGACACACACGCACTGGGCTCTGCTACACACAGACACACACGCACTGGGCTCTGCTACACAGACACACACGCACTGGGCTCTGCTACACACAGACACACACGCACTGGGCTCTGCTACACAGACACACACGCACTCGGCTCTGCTACACACACGCACTGGGCTCTGCTACACACAGACACACACGCACTGGGCTCTGCTACACACAGACACACACGCACTCGGCTCTGCTACACAAACGCACTGGGCTCTGCTACACACAGACACACATGCACTCGGCTCTGCTACACATAGGCAGCTCACTGGTAGCCCAAATATCTACTTTTGCTAAATATACATACAGTGCTACAGTGGTAAGTCAAATTACACTGATACTTTCAGAGTAAAGATTGCCATAAAAACAGAGCTAAATATAAAACAGTAAATGAAGCAAAGTAGTTACTAGCTATAGTGTATGATGACTACTTAAAAACACACACATTGCATGCCAATATATCCTGTAATATAAATATGTGCACCCAGCAATGTTACAATAAACCAAACAAACATATTTGGACAGAGTGGGAGGGTGTCGCGCGGGAGGGTCTGTGAGAGCGAGAGAGAGGGCCAGACAGAAACACACACATCTTACCTGCAGTGCAGCCGGTCTTCATAATGGTGCCTGCTATCTCCCTACAAACAAGCTTCTCTGCTGGGTGGCTCTGAACTGCGCCTGCGCAGTACAGAGCCAGATGCAATGAACAGCTCACGTTCATTGTGTCCTATGCACTGTCCTGCCGTATTCCATCTGTGTATGTGTCGTTAAGAGACACATACACAGATGAAATAAAACATGGCAGCCCCCAGTAAAGTAAGAAAGTGTTAATTTAAAAAAACTTTGTGTGTGAAAAATGAAATAAAGTTAATATAATATTTTTTTAAATAAACATAAATTAAAAAAAATAATCATGACACTGTCCCTTTAAGGCAGATTGGCTCACGCCCTTTGTGGTATTTTTTTTTGCCTTCTCAATCAATATGGGGAAACAAAGGTCTGAGAATGAATCTTTCCGCATCCTCTCCCCGCCCTTGATTGCACTCAATGGACATAGTTTGTTTTTTTAACTGTACTAACTATGTAACTACACCAATCAGCCATAACATTAGAGAAACTGACAGCTGAAGTGAGTAATCTTATTACTATGGCATCTGTCAAGGGGTGGGATATATTAGGCAGCAAGTGAACAGTCTGTTCATGAAGTTGATGTGTTGGAAACAGGAAAAATTAGCAAGTGTTAGGGTATGTTCACACGGCCAAATTTCAGACGTAAACGAGGCGTATTATGCCTCGTTTTACGTCTGAAATTACGGCTCCAATACGTCGGCAAACATCTGCCCATTCATTTGAATGGGTTTGCCGACGTACTGTGCAGACGACCTGTTATTTACGCGTCGTCGTTTGACAGCTGTCAAACGACGACGCGTAAAAATACAGCATCGTCAAAAGAAGTGCAGGACACTTCTTTGGACGTTTTTGGAGCTGTTTTCTCATAGACTCCAATGAAAACAGCTCCAAAAACGGACGTAAAAAACGCCGCGAAAACGGCGTGAAAACGCCGCGAAAAATGCGAGTTGGTAAAAAAACGTCTGAAAAGCAGGGTCTGTTTTCCCTTGAAAACAGCTCTGGATTTTCAGACGTTTTTGTTGACTACGTGTGAACATACCCTAAGGATCTGAGCGACTTTGACAAGGGATTTCGATGGTGTGGTTTGGAGCCTACCACCCAGACTTAATTTTTGCAATTCTACGTAGTGTATATATATATATATATATATATATATATATATAGAGAAAAAATTGATCCAGAGTTTGTATATAAAATATAACTTTTACTGTATTTTCATATAAAATCTTGACAATGTTAACATAGACATATAGTGCATACATGTGTCAAGTTGTCATGCGTAGTGGATTCTTGCATTTGTTTATGGCATATATCCAATATGGTTGATTAGACAGCAATTCATACGTGGTTTAATAATAGAAGAGTGTTCACCAGGATTTAATTTAATGTTTCTCTTGTACACATATTAATGAAGTACATAAAGACCAGGGGTCGATACCCCCCTCCCCGTTCAGATGCTAGATGTCATCCGTATTTGAGTTGATGTAAGGGGACCGGGGAACCTCTCTTAAAGAGGCTCTGTCACCAGATTTTGCAACCCCTATCTGCTATTGCAGCAGATCGGCGCTGCAATGTAGATTACAGTAAGGTTTTTATTGTTAAAAAACAAGCATTTTTGGCCAAGTTATGACCATTTTCGTATTTATGCAAATGAGGCTTGCAAAAGTACAACTGGGCGTGTTTAAAAGTAAAAGTACAACTGGGCGTGTATTATGTGCGTACATCGGGGCGTGTTTACTACTTTTACTAGCTGGGCGTTGTGTATAGAAGTATCATCCACTTCTCTTCAGAACGCCCAGCTTCTGGCAGTGCAGACACAGCCGTGTTCTCGAGAGATCACGCTGTGTCGTCACTCACAGGTCCTGCATCGTGTCAGACGAGCGAGGACACATCGGCACCAGAGGCTACAGATGATTCTGCAGCAGCATCGGCGTTTGCAGGTAAGTCGATGTAGCTACTTACCTGCAAATGCTGATGCTGCTGCAGAATCAACTGTAGCCTCTGGTGCCGACACGATGCAGGACCTGTGAGTGACGTCACAGATCTGCACTGCCAGAAGCTGGGCGTTGTGAAGAGAAGTGGATGATACTTCTCATCAGAACGCCCAGCTAGTAAAAGTAGTAAACACGCCCCGATGTACGCACATAATACACGCCCAGTTGTACTTTTACTTTTCAACACGCCCAGTTGTACTTTTGCAAGCCTCATTTGCATAAATACGAAAATGGTCATAACTTGGCCAAAAATGCTCGTTTTTTTAAAAATAAAAACGTTACTGTAATCTACATTGCAGCGCCGATCTGCTGCAATAGCAGATAGGGGTTGCAAAATCTGGTGACAGAGCCTCTTTAATGTAGAAAAAACTCCCTTTGACAAGGAACAAATTGTGATGACTGAACGACTAAGTCGGAGCATCTCCAAAACGACAGGTCTCGTGGGGTACTTCCTGTTATGAGTGGTTAGTATTTCCTAGAATCGGCACATGTTTATCAGAACTGGACCATGGAGCCTGTTCTAAAAGATCACATTTTCTTTTACATCATGTGGATGGCCGGATGCGTGTGTGTTGTTTACCTGGGGAATAGAGGGTACCAGGATGCACTATGGGAAGAAGGCAAGCTGGCAGAGGCAGTGAGATGTTATGCTGGGAAACATTGGATCCTGGCATTCATGTAGATGTTACTTTGACACAGACCACCTACCTAAGCTTTGTTGCCAACCAAGACCACCACTTCATGTCAACAGCATTCCCTAATGGCACTGGCCATCAAAGAGTTGAAGATGTTGACTTGGGCTCCAAATTCCCCAGATCTTAATCCAATTGAGCATCTGTGGGAGGTGCTGGAAAAAACAAGTCCGATCCACGGAGGCCCCACCTCACAACTTACAGGTGCCAGATACCACAGGAGACCTTCAGAGGTCTTGTGGAGTCCATGCCTTGTTGGGTCAGAGTGGAACAAACACAATATTAGGTAGTTGGTTATAATGTTATGGCTGATCGGCGTATATATACTAATGTAAGCACAGAAACGGACGAGGATCTGTTTTAGCTGAAAGCAAACCTCCAGTTAAGTGATACATATTACATTGATTTTGATGTGCCTGTATACTTCTGTGCTCTCCCCTTATTCTTCTACTTCCTGTATTAAATGTGATGTGAGGTTTTCATAGTGCAATCATGTACATATTGGTAGTTATT
Organism: Rhinoderma darwinii; assembly: GCF_050947455.1. NCBI lineage: Eukaryota > Metazoa > Chordata > Amphibia > Anura > Rhinodermatidae > Rhinoderma > Rhinoderma darwinii. The sequence goes on from NC_134687.1 coordinate 90,505,271, forward strand.
ACCCAGCATGCCCTCTCACCTGTGTGGTCTTATGATATCAACACAGAGCAGATACTGGTAGTAGTCCGAACGGGGGGGGGGGGGGAGGGGGGGGGGTCTCATTCAGCAGCTTCTTTCCAATGTCAATTTACATGATATTCAGAACTGGTAGAGAGAGCAGAGTTCCAGAATAAATATGACATTGTATTATACTTTTTGGGTGTGTTTAAGTGTGCGTTGCCTTTATATGCACTTGTTTTAAAGGAACAGTTGACACAATCAAATTGCTCATAATTATATCCCATAGATGCAACTACAAATTGGAAAAAAAAGAAGACGATTACTTGAAGTGAAAAATGAAATCATAGTGTAAGTAATTTATTTGCTATATCAAGGTACATGCTTATGTCATCGTTCCTGTATAAACAGAATATGACGGCTATTAATATATAATGTCAGGTTTTAGTATTTTTTTTTATGGTTAGAATAGAGCAACATGCTTCCCTATTCTGGCCATCAAAGAGCTACTGGAACCTTGGTTGTATTAACAATATTGGACTTAATCTGATTTGTTTTCATTTTCTTTCTTCTCCTTTATGTAATATATCAGTATAGCTAATAAAATGTATGTGTACTGTACTGCCAAGTAAATGCAAAGTAATAAGCTGGCAATACACTGTAACAATCAGGCCAAGAATCATGCTATGGTTTGGGTGCCATCAAACACTTCTCATTTTGTGTAAAACATGTTGGAAAATCTCACTACAATAACCCAGTCCTGTCCTTTCCTTTAATAAAAAGGGGAAGATTGGACTCCTGCTTTCATAAGAGACTCCACTTGCACTTCAGGAGTCTGTGAATTAGAGGATGTCTCACCAACCATAGATGCCGGTGGCATATCTCCCTATGTACTGTAAGACCAGCTACATTCAGAACACTAAAGAACAATGGAGCAGATTTAACAATGTATGGACATCAGTTTTGTTGTGTAATTGCATTGAAAAATATGTAGGTCGGCCAGAGCACCATATCTGCAAAACTCCTGTGCTAGTTTTTCCGACATAAACAAAGAAATGTTTGTGGGGCTCCCAAATGTCAGTGGAAAATAAAGCGTTGTTATAAGTCTTTGCCATTTGAAGGGGCATGAATCTGGCACACACTGCACAGAGGAGAGATACTACCACACAGTCGGCCATTATTTATAAATCCTTTTCCCATTATGTGTGGATCATGGTGAAAAATACGTGTGGATATGCGTTTTTGGTGGCATGGGGCACGTCTAATTTTATATTCAGGAGTTAGAGCTCCGAATGATGAGCTAGTATACATCACTACATCATACACTATTTTCATTAGTAATTATCAATGGGCAATGTTACTGAGAGATCTAAGTGGATGCGCCGTAGATCTCAGGAGAATGTAACAGCTTAGACTATGTAATGTCGGGGTAGGGAGACAGACAGGTGAGCCCTAATCTACCCGCCACTCAGTCCCTGCCTACTTGCACGGCCCGTCCTAGGCGACGGCGTACAACTGGGCGACGGTCCTTACGCTCAATAAGTGCACGACCGACAAACGGACAAGGGTACACAGAAGCTAAAGGAAATGGGGCAGTTGCCCACGGCAACACCGTGAGCTACAAGAGTAGTGAACGAGCAGAGTCAAACCAGGAGTGTACGAGGTACCAAACGCAGAGCAGGAGCATAGTCCGTAAAGCCAGGGTCAATTTGAAGCAGAGGTCAATAGTACTAGCAGGAACAGCAGAGCCAGGAAACAAGACAGAATCACAGGCAAAGGAAGAGCAGGAAATTAAGGTATAAATAGACCGAGGGCGGGAGCTAGCTCCGTCTGGCCAGGCTGTGATAGGTTCTCCCACTCCTCAGCCTACCAGCCTGATTGGTAGCAGATCGAGTCACTCTATCAGACCTAGGAGCAGATGCACACTGATTAACCACCGGCGTCGACACAGAAGCTGTGTCTGGCAGATCCTTTACAGACATCCACTTCAGAATTTGTAGTGATTTATATTGTTCCAAGAAAGAAGCAGTCTCTATTTTTTATTCAGCTAAGGCCCCGTTCACATCACGTATGTGATGTACACTTAGCGTGTATGTTGGAAAAGCTCCCGGCCATGTCCTTTTCGCCTCCATCAGGTATACATCGATATATCGCAAAAAAAAAAAAGTATGGAATAGCGTAGTAGACAACGCTATTCCATAGAAGAGTATACAGTAAAAGAAAATGTATGCAAGAAATAAATGAATTATACCACGCTGTATAATATATATTTTTTTCTTTTCTAACAATGGGATTGTATAGGCGACATATCTCATTGTATGACTATACAATGATAGAGATATATATATATATATATATATATATATATATATATATATATACATATACATACACTACCGTTCAAAAGTTTGGGGTCACCCAGACAATTTTGTGTTTTCCATGAAAACTCACACTTATATTTATCAAATGAGTTGCAAAATGACTAGAAAATATAGTCAAGACATTGACAAGGTTAGAAATAAAGATTTTTATTTGAAATAATAATTTTCTCCTTCAAACTTTGCTTTCGTCAAAGAATGCTCCATTTGCAGCAATTACAGCATTGCAGACCTTTGGCATTCTAGCTGTTAATTTGCTTAGGTAATCGGGAGAAATTTCACCCCATGCTTCCAGAAGCCCCTCCCACAAGTTGGATTGGCTTAATGGGCACTTCTTGCGTACCATATGGTCAAGCTGCTCCCACAACAGCTCTAGGGTTGAGATCCGGTGACTGCGCTGGCCACTCCATTACAGATAGAATACCAGCTGCCTGCTTCTTCCCTAAATAGTTCTTGCATAATTTGGAGGTGTGCTTTGGGTCATTGTCCTGTTGTAGGATGAAATTGGCTCCAATCAAGCGCTGTCCGCACGGTATGGCAAGGCGTTGCAAAATGGAGTGATAGCCTTCCTTATTCAAAATCCCTTTTACCTTGTACAAATCTCCCACTTTACCAGCACCAAAGCAACCCCAGACCATCACATTACCTCCACCATGCTTGACAGATGGCGTCAGGCACTCTTCCAGCATCTTTTCAGTTGTTCTGCGTCTCACAAATGTTCGTCTGTGTGATCCAAACACCTCAAACTTCGATTCGTCTGTCTATAACACTTTTTTCCAATCTTCCTCTGTCCAATGTCTGTGTGCTTTTGCCCATATTAATCTTTTCCATTTATTAGCCAGTCTCAGATATGGCTTTTTCTTTGCCACTCTGCCCTGAAGGCCAGCATCCCGGAGTCGCCTCTTCACTGTAGACGTTGACACTGGCGTTTTGCGGGTACTATTTAATGAAGCTGCTAGTTGAGGACCTGTGAGGCGTCTATTTCTCAAACTAGAGACTCTAATGTACTTGTCTTGTTGCTCAGTTGTGCAGCGGGGCCTCCCACTTCTCTTTCTACTCTGGTTAGAGCCTGTGTGTGCTGTCTTCTGAAGGGAGTAGTACACACCGTTGCAGGAAATCTTCAGTTTCTTGGCAATTTCTCGCATGGAATAGCCTTCATTTCTAAGAACAAGAATAGACTGTCGAGTTTCACATGAAAGTTCTCTCTTTTTCTAGCCATTTTGAGAGTTTAATTGAACCCACAAATGTAATGCTCCAGATTCTCAACTAGCTCAAAGGAAGGTCAGTTGTATAGCTCCTCTAAACCGCAAAACTGTTTACAGCGATGCTAACATAATTGCACAAGGGTTTTCAAGTGTTTTCTAATCATCCATTAGCCTTCTAACACAGTTAGCAAACACAATGTACCATTAGAACACTGGAGTGATGGTTGCTGGAAATGGGCCTCTATACACCTATGTAGATATTGCATTAAAAACCAGACGTTTGCAGCTAGAATAGTCATTTAGCACATTAACAATGTATAGAGTGTATTTCTGATTAATTTAATGTTCTCTTCATTGAAAAAAACTGTGCTTTTCTTTCAAAGATAAGGAAATTTCTAAGTGACCCTAAACTTTTGAACGGTAGTGTGTGTGTGTGTATATATATATATATGCCTAACGCAGCACTCACAAAAAACTGTTGTACGGGTGCCCAGCAAGTCGCCCTGATCCTAGGACGGAGTATCATATATAGAAAGCGAAAACTTGCAGCACTCCAGTGTGAAAAAATGGTGGTTTATTCAGTCAAACACAAAGCGACGTTTCAATCCTACAATTGGACCTTTATTGCTTGATAAAGGTCCTATTGTAGGATTGAAACGTCGCTTTGTGTTTGACTGAATAAACCACCAATTTTTCACACTGGAGTGCTGCAAGCTTTATCTCTATCTCTCTATCTCTATATGTCAGGAGATCCGTTCTGCTGTATGGGGAGGGAACGCAGCTGCACATACAGATACCTCCAAGCTTGTTGCGCTCCACCTTGGCTGCCCTGGCACCCATTTCTGCAGAACTGAGAACGCTGGGCAGACCCCCTGAACCTCCACCGATCACCAGGTAGTCGAATGAGCAGTTTGGGGTGACTCTCGCACACATCACCCGAGTTCTCAACATCTACTTTGCCTTCAGTAATGTTGTGGGGCTGTGGCATAGCTGTCACGGCTCAACCTTGGTATACTGGTCCTTCTCAATAAATTAGAATATCATCAAATGTTAATTTATTTCAGTAATTCAATTCAAAAAGTGAAGCTCATATATTATACAGATTCATTACACACAGAGTGATCTATTTCCAGCTTTGTTTTTCTTTTAATATTGATGATTATGCCTAAACCGTTAATGAAAACCCAAAATTTAGTCTCTCAGAAAATTAGAATATGATATAAGTCCATTTAAAAAAAATGATTTTTAATACCGAAATATTGGCCTACTGAAAAGTATGTACAGTATATGCCCTCAATACTTGGTCTGGGCTCCGTTTGTATGAATTACTGCATCAATGCAGCGTGGCACGGAGGCGATCAACCTGTGGCACTGCTGAGGTGTTATGGAAGCGAGGTTGCTTTCATAGCGGCCTTCAGCTCGTCTGCATTGTTGGGTCTGGTGTCTCTCATCTTCCTCCTGACAATACACCAAAGATTCTCTATGGGGTTTAGGTCAGGGGAGTTTTCTAGCCAATCAAGCTCAGTGATACTGTGGTTGTTACACCAGGTATTGGTACTTTTGGCAGTGTGGGCAGGTGCCAAGTCCTGCGGGAAAATGAAATCAGCATCTCCATAAAGCTTGTCAGCAGAGGGAAGCATGAAGTGCTCTGAAATTTCCTGCTAGACGGCTGCGTTGCCTCTGGACTTTACATAATACAGTGGACCAACACCAGCAGATGACACGGCTCCCCAAACCATCACTGACTGAGGAAACTTCACACTGGAGCGCAAGACATTTGGATTGACGCTTCCCCACTCTCCCTCAAGACCGTGGGACCTTGATTTCCAGATGAAATGCAAAATTTTCTTTCATCTGAAAACAGGAGCAACAGACCAGTCCTTTTTCACCTTAGCCCTGGTAAGACGTTTCTGACGTTGTCTCAAGGAATGCGACAGTTGTAGCCCATGTCCTGTATACATCTGTGTGTGGTGGCTCTTGAAGCACTGACTCCCGCTGCAGTCCACTCCTTGTGAATTTCCCCCAGATTTTTGAATGGCCTTTTCTTGACAATCCTTTCAAGGCTGCGGTTATCCCTGTTACTTGTGCACCTTTTTCTACCACAATTTTTACTTCCTCTCAACCTTCCATTAATATGCTTGGATACAGCACTCTGTGAATCAGCCAGCTTCTTTAGCAATATCATTTTGTGGCTTATCCTCCTTGTGGAGGGTGTCAAGGACTGTCTTCTGGACAACTGTCAAGTCAGCAGTCAGCCCCATGATTGGGTAGCCTACTGAACCAGACTGTTGGACCATTTAACCCCTTCCCGACATTTGTTGTAAGTATACGACATGGAAAGCCAGTGCTTCCCGCGAAATGTCGTATACTCATGCCAAATTCCTGCCACCGGCTCAGAAGCTGAGTCGGTGCCATCATCCCCGGGTGTCAGCTGTATCTGACAGCTGACATCCTGCTGTAATGGCGAAGACCGAATTTAGCTTTGATCCCCGCCATTAACCCCTTAAATGTAGCCGTCAAAAGCAATCGCTACAGTTAAGGCGTTTGCAGCTCATCGACACCCCAGCAATGAAATCACCGGGGTGTCGGTGACTGCAATGGCAACTGGTGTGCCTAGCACGGAACACTTCCAGCCCCCGCCCGGAGGCGTGGCCTGAAAGGCTTCCGTAGACGCCGGCAAGATGGCGCCGGCTCAGGAGATGAGCCGGCGTCATCAGCGGTGGATGTCAGCTGTATGTTACAGCTGCCATCCACCTGTAACGGCAGGAAACGTAGCTAGCTCCGATCCCTGCCATTAACCCCTCAGATGCAGCGATCGAATGCAATAGCTGCATCTTTGTGGTTGTTAGCAGATCGGCAGCTGTGCCCTGCAATCGCACGACTGCCGACTGCTATTATGACACCAGGAGACCTAACAATGGCCTCCAGTTTGCCATTACGGAAGTCGATTAGTCCCCGCTCGGAGGCGAAGCCTAATCGGCTTGCTGTCAGTGAATGACTGACAGATCTAATACATTGTACTACGTAGGTAGTGCAATTTATTAGAAACAAAATCTGACAGCTGGACCTTCAAGTCCCCTAGTGGGACTAAAGTAAAGTGAAAAAAAAGTTGTAAAAAATATAATAAAAGTTTTAAGTAATAAAATAAAACACAATCAAGCTTTTTCCCTTATCAAGTCCTTTTATTATTGGAAAAAATAAATAAACCATACGTATTTGGTATCGCCGCGGTGAACGGCGTAAAGAATAACGTAAAAAATAATGCCAGAATTTCTGTTTTTTTGGTCACTTTGCCCTACAAAAATTGAAATAAAAAGTGATCAAAAAGTCGCATGTATAAAAAAATGGTGCCTATAAAAACTATAGCTCGTCTCGCAAAAAACAAGCCCTCATACAGCTCTGTTGACGAAAAAATTTAAGTTATGGTTCTCACAACATGGCGACAGAAAAAATACATTCTTTTTACAAAAGTAATTTTATTGTGCAAAAAGTTGTAAAACATAAAGTGCTATAATTAGGTATCGCCGGAATTGGGAATTGGACTGACCCGCAGAATACAGTTAACATGTAATTTATAACGCTGGTAAACGCTGTATAAAAAAAACCTTGCCTTGGTCACCTTGCCTCTCAAGAAATAGGATAAAAAGTGATAAAAAATTCGCATGTACCCCAAAATGTTACCAATAAAAACAGCCCTCATACCACTACGTCTATGAAAAAATTAAATTAATTAAGGCTCCAATAAGTCAGGAAATAAAAAGCATGCAGTTGTGCAGATCAGAGGGGAACATTTTGTCTGTTTCAAGAGGCGATTTATCGGGGCCCTAAAATTAGGGAACCAGGAAGGGGGGGCCTAACATATCTGCTAGAAGCGAGGGTGCCCGTATTATACCAGGACAACACTTCCCAGCAAAATTCCCCAAACTGCAAAGGTGCGGAGTGTGGACCAAAACGGGGATAAGAAAGGACGCCATATATCATTGCGACACCGGCCTGTGCAGAAAGGATTGCTCCACAGTGTAACACACAGCTATTGATTACTTTGTTTACCCCATTATTATACCCCCTGACTATGCCCCTGATATACTCTGCCCAGCTTACATGTACCCCACATTATAAACGGAAACACCAGCAATACTCAAACAAAACTACTACCTAGCAAAATCTACGCTTCAAAAGCCAAATGGTGCTCCCTCCCCTCTGAACCCTACAGCGTGCCCAAACAGCAGTTTCCTTCGACATATATGGCATCTCCATACCCAGCAGAACCCTTTTAACAATTTTTGGGGTGTGTCTCCAGTGGCATAAGCTGGGCACGACATACTTGCCACTGAATTGGCAATTCTGGGGAAAAATGTAAATTTTTACTTTGCACCATATGCAGCGCATTTATTTATGGAAAAGACCTGTCGGGTGAAAATGCTCACTACACCCCTTAATAAATGCCTTGAGGGGTGTAGTTTCTAAAATGGGGTCACTTCTGGGGGGTTTCTTTTATTATTTCCCATCTGAGCCTCTGCAATTGTGAACCAATTCTGTGTAAATCGCCAAATTAGGACTCAATTTTGCATGGTATTCTCTCACTCCTGAGCCCTGTCAAAGTCCAGGCAAAAGATTATTGCCCCATGTAGGGTGATTCAAAAACCGGGAAACTCAGCATGATAATAAGAGAACTGTCTTGTTATGGTGGCACAAGCTGGGCACCACATATTGGCATATCTATGGAAAAAAATCCAATTTTTACTCAGCAATATCGAGTGCACACTAATTTATGCAAAACGCCTGCAGGGTTAACATGCTCATTACACCCCTAGGTGAATACCTTGAGGGGTGTAGTTTCCAAAATGGGGGTCACTTTTGGGGGGTTTCCAATGTTTTGGTCCCACAGGGGTTTTGCAAATGCTACATAGCGCCCAGAAACCAATCCAGCAAAATCTGTACTCCGAAAGCCAAATTGCGCTCCTTCCCTTCTGAGCCATGCCGTGTGCCCAAAAATGAGTTCATAACCACATATGGGGTATTGCCATACTTGGGAGAAATTGCTTAACAAATGTTGGGGTTCTTTTTCTGCTTTATTTTTCGAGAAAATGAAAAATTTTGCGCTAAAGCTACGTTTTATTGGAAAAAAAATTTAATTTTTATTTTCACTGCCCAATTCAAATAAAATCTATGAAACAGCTCTGGGGTCAAAATGCTCACTACAGTATCACAAATGGAGTCACTTTTGGCTAGATTCCACTGTACTGGTACCTTAGGGGCTTTGCAAAAACCACATGGTGTCAAACCAATCCAGCAAAATCTGTGCTCCAAAAGCCAAATGCCGCTCCTTCTCTTCTGTTCCTTGCCGTGTGCCCAATCAGCAGTTTATGACCACATATGGGGTATTTCCGTACTCCAGAAAAGTTGCTTTACAAATGTTGGGGTTCTCTTTTTCCTTTATTTGTTGAGCAAATGAAAAATTTTGAGCTAAAGCTACGTCTTATTGAAGACAAAGGATTGTTTTTATTTTCACTGCCCAATTCTAATAAATTCTATGAAACACCTGTGGGGTCAAAATGATCACTACACCCGTAAATGAATTCTTCAAGGGGTGTAGTTTCCAAAATGGGGTCACTTTTTTGGCGTTCTCTTTGTTTTGTCCCCTCAGGGGCTCTGCAAATGCAACCTCGCCTCCGCAAACCATTCATGCTAAATTTGAGCTCCAAAAGCCAAATGGCGCTCTTTCACTTCTCAGCCCTGCCGTGTGTCCAAACAGCCGTTTATTACCACATGTGGGGTACTTTTTTACTGGGGAGAAATTGCTTTACAAATTTTGCGGTTCTTTTTCTCCTTTAGTCCTTGTGGAAATTAGAAAAAATTAGCTAAACCTACATTTTCTATGAAAGAATGTAGATTTTCATTTTCAGGGCCTATTTCCAATAATTTCTGCAAAAAAACTGCGGTATCAAAATGCTCACTATAACCCTAGATAATTTCCTCAAGGGGTGCAGTTTCCAAAATGGGGCCACTTGTGGGGGGTTTCCACTGTTTTGGTCCTTCAGGGGCTTGGCAAATGCAACATGGCCTCCGAAAACCATTCCTGCTAAATTTGAGCTCCAAATGGCGCTCTTTCCTTTCTAAGCTGTGCCGTAAGTCCAAACAGCCGTTTATGACCACATGTGGGGTATTGTTTTACTCAGGAGAAACTGTTCTACAAATGTTGTGGTGCTTTTTCTCCTTTAGTCCTTTTGGAAATTAAAAAAAATTAGCTAAATCTACATTTTATTTGAAAGAATGTAGATTTTCATGGCCTACTTCTAAAAAATTTATTAAAAAAAAAACTGTCTGGTCAAAATGCTTACTATACCCCTAAATAAATTCCTCGAGGGGTGTAGTTTCCCAAATAGGGTCACTTTTGGGGGGTTTCCACTGTTTTGGTACCACAAGAGCTCTTCAAAGCTGACATGGTGCCTAAAATATATTCTAATAAAAAGGAGTGTCCAAAATCCACTAGGTTCTCCTTTGCTTCTGAGGCCTGTGTTTGAGTCAGTTAGCGCACTAGAGCCACATGTGGGATATTTCCTAAAACTGCAGAACCTGGGCAATAAATATTGAGTTGCGTTTCTCTGGTAAAACTTTGTGTTACAAAAAAAATGGATTAAAAATGAATTTCTGCAACAAAAAATTTAATTTGTAAATTTCACCTCTACATTGGTTTAATTCCTGTGAAACATCTAAAGGGTTAAGAAACTTTCTAAATTCTGTTTTGAATACTTTGAGGGGTGGAGTTTTTAAAATGGGGTGACTTTTTGGATGTTTCTAATATATAAGGCCCTAAAAACCACTTCACAAGTGAACTGCCCCCTGTAAAAATAGCCTTTTGACATTTTCTTGAAAATGTGAGCTATTGCTGCTAAAGTTCTAAGCCTTGTAACGTCATAGAAAAATAAAAGGATGTTCAGAAAACGATGTCAATCTAATGTAGACATATGGGGGATGTTAATTAGCGACTACTTTGTGTGGTATAACTGCCTGTCTTACAAGCAGATACATTTAAATTGAGAAAAATGCTAATTTTTGCAATTTTTCTCTAAATTTTGGTGTTTTTCACATTGAAATACTGAATGTATCGAGCAAATTTTGCCAGTATCATAAAGTCCAATGTGTCACGAGAAACCAATCTCAGAATTGCTTGGCTAGGTTAAAGCATTCTGAAGTTATTACAACATAAAGTGAAACATGTCAGATTTTTTAAAAAATGAGTCTCTGTCAGGAAGGTCAAAAGTGGCCAAAGCTTAGGAAACCTTTGCAGGTGTTTTGTGTTGATTAGCTGATTAGAGTGTCACACCAGGAGTCTACAATCTTGAACTTTTACCCAATATTCAAATTTTTAAATTTTGTGTTTTCATTAACTGTTATCCATAATCATCAACATTAAAATAAAAAAATGCTGGAAATAGATCACTCTCTGTGTACTGAATCTATATAATATGAGTTTCACTTTTTGAATTGAATTAAATAAACTTTTTGATGATATTCTGATTCATTGAGAAGGACTAGTACATGTCCTGGATAGAAGA